>NC_056751.1:52247991-52305491 GCF_019279795.1 Protopterus annectens | reverse complement strand
TTTCATAGCACTGGCATATATGACTGCACACGTGGGCAAATGCCAGGTAAGTCATGTGCAATGTGTCACAGGCAACGTACATGCGAACAGGACAGACAGTGACGTTCTGTCATGTGTAAACTTGACATACGTATAGTACGCTATGCAGATGTCACTAGGAGTCCACAGAAGTACTGTAACTCTGCATTGCAGGTGGAAGCAGTGTTCCAGGGAACCCTAAGCAAACATGCATGCAAACAAAGCTACAGTAAGCAGGGCTGGAAGTAGTCTATTGTACAACAAAGAAGGGGTAACACTAACAGTAGGTAACAGTGCAAATATGTAGGCACTATCAACATGTACCCAGGAATGCACAGCTCAGATGTCCATGGTAGAACTGATATTATGTCATAGTTAATTATGATTTGGATTACATTGGTACTGCACACATATCAACATGCGCAAACATCCACATTGCATAGTCATTGTGGGCAACTTGCCACCATTACTGTACATGTCCATCATTGCATATCACTACTTGCATTAGCTTCCCCCCTGTGCTACCCATGTATGTGGCTATCTGTTGACATCCTTACCAACGGTATGCAATAATGTGCAGCTGTTACACTATGGTACTTACTATGGGTCTAGATAACAATTCAGGACAGTCATACGGTTACTGCATCAGGCATGCTGGGATATACACACAGTCATATCAGCACACTGTACTGTTACAAACATGATACTACTAATACACTTCTATGTAGTCACCCTGTGCATCAGCAATGTGTTTACATGTTCCTGCACTGATGTTGGAGATTGCAGGAGGTGGCACAGTTTCATCATATGCACAGGGTGTGAATTAGGTATGCCTGAGTCTGCCACTGATACCACCAATTGACATGTGTGTGTATGTGTGTTGGTGTGGGACAGCAGTACAGGGTGGGGCACTGTTGGTGCAGTGTGTGCATGTATGTGGTAGCCCTAGGTGTTAACATTTCGCATGTGTATATACACGCACGCAGTTCCACCTCATGGCTGCCATATACAGGAGTTTGTGGACAGCCACAGACTGCACCTGGCAGGTCATACAGATAGGTTCATAGGTTCATACTAGGCTATCTGCCCTAGGGCATTTATAAGCCTAGCCAGAGTGTGTGTGGCTTTCACCACCCCTTAGGATGAGAATACTATACCCATTAGTTTGCTGTGCCTCTGTCCAGCAGTGACACAGAGATGATTCCCGGGGTAAACCTACGATCTCCCATCCACTCGTCAAGATTTCTCTTGAACAGAGTCAGTGAGGGGCTCTGCCTCACATGGACTCGGATTCTGTTCCATAGTGTAGGGAGTCTCTGGGTGATGAATCTGTCCCTCCAGCACGTCCTATTTATATCCGTGTTGAGGTTTAAGTCTCTTGCTCTCGTGGCTCTGGTGGATTTGGATTTTTGAGGTGGAGCATGTCCATTAATTCGGGTTGGACATGGCCTTGTATGTCAGGCACAGATCACCTCTGAGCAGATGGTATGCGACTGAATAGAGCTGGAGTTTCTTCAGTCGGGCATCGTATGACATATGTTTGAGCCCCTTTATCCTTTTGGTGAGGAACGTTTGGGGTCTTTCCAACTGCTGCAGGTGTCGGGTAAGGTACATTCCAAATGGGGCATTGTACTCAATCATTGGTCTGATAAGTGAAGAGTACAGGGTACAATGACCTCTCCTGATCTGGATGTGAATCCCTTCATGATCAGGTGGGCAATGTAGGTCTTCCTAACCACTTTGGCAATGTGAGTGTCAAAAGAGAGGTTACTGTCAACTTGGGTCCCCAGGTCCCTGATAACTTCTTCCGTGTTTAATGGATTACCACCTATGTGGTAATTAGGGGTTACCTTGTTTTTCCCAAAGGGTATGACTATACATTTTTTGGCATTTAGCTTAAGGCCATGGCTCTGGCACCAGTTATCCATTTCTATGAGACCTCTCTGGAGGATGTCTGTGTCTGATGGAGTGTCAATTATGGTGCCCAGTTTGCAGTCATCTGCAAATTTTGTCAGCCACAATCCCCCTAAGTTTGCCTGCACTTCAGAAAAATAAATGCCGAACAAGAGGGGGCCCAGGACTGAGCCCTGTGGGACACCGCTCATGACCAGCTTAGAGTCTGACATGGCACCAGCAACTCTAACCCTGTGTGTTCTGTCCTTGAGCCAGTTTGCAACCCATCTTGTGACATATGGGTTTACATCTAAGCTGGTGAGCTTTTCTATGATGCCCGAGTGGGGTATTGTGTCGAACGCTTTGCTAGGTCAAGGTAGGCTGTGTGAACTGCCTTACCCTCATCAATGGCCTTAGTGACTGTTTCGAAAAAGTCGACCGAGTTCAAGAGGCAGGATCTGCCCTTGACAAAGCCAAATTGGGTAGGATCCAGTGTCTGTAGGTCCCCAATGTCTTTATTTATGAGTTCCATTATGATCCTCTCCATAGCTTTGCAGACAAGGCTTGTCAAGCTTATGGGGTGGTAATTTCAGGGTCCGTGAAGCACCGCCTTTGTGGAGTGGGACCACAGTTGCCGTGACGCCATTCTTTGGGCACGTATCCTGTAGTAAGGCTAAGATTAAACAGCAGCCTTATGTGTGGGTTTAGTTCCTCATTGAGTTCAGGTAGCACACAGCCGGGGACACCGTCCGTCCCATTGATGCTGTGTTTTTGCTTTAGAGAGCAGCTCTCACCTGGGCATCTGAGATGTTTGGGAGGCTAGACTCTGGTGGGATAGATATTTCTCCTTTTGGGGGGAGGGAGAAATTTGCACTGAACCTGTCTGCCAGTATGTTGGCAATGTCTGTGGGTTCAGTGATTTTTTATCATTTTGGACTAATTCTGAGCATGTCTGGGAGTTTCCACCCAGGTTTCTAACATAGCTAAAGAAGGCCTTATGATTGTCTTTGTGTCATTAGCGATTTTTCTCTCAAAGTTGGCCTTGGATGATTTTATGAGTGATCGTAGTTTTTGCTAGTATTGATCAGAGATGCCTTCCCTTTTAGGGATTTTGCTCTGTCATGTAGTAGCTTTCTCCTCTTGTTGTAGAGTTTGTTTATGGCTGGGGTCCACCAGACCGGCGCCTGACTTTGGTGGAAAGGGTCTTGATTTTATTAGGGATTGCTTGATCCATACATTCCTGGAGGTGCTCGTAGAAGGCATTTGTAAGGGTTTCAGCAGCATGGGTTGTGGTTTCCACTGGCTCGGGGGCTTGAAGGATACCACTCCAGTGTTAAGAAGTGTGAAGTTTGCTTTTGAGAAGTTCTTCACTGTGGTCTTTTTGCTGGGGTTGGGGCGGGATGTGGATCTCCAGTGAGATTAATTTATGGTCTGATCTCACCAATGAGGGATATACTTCGTGTGGAGCATTTTGTCCCCATGTTTGTGATGATCAGGTCTAGTATATTTTCTCCTCTTGTGGGAATGGTGACTAGTTGTTCCATAGCATTTGAGTTTATGAACTCCAGGAACCTTTGGGCTAGGGTGTTGGGGCTTGAGTAATGTTCCCAGTCTATGTTTGGGTAGTTGAAGTCACCCAATATGATGGTGTTTGGAGAGACATTCATACTCTCCAGTGTCTTCAGGAAGGCTGTGTGGGTTTCCTGAGTTTGAGAAGGTGGTCTGTAGCATGCTACAAACTGTAGGGCAGTTTTACCTATGGTTAATTGCACCTGGATGGTCTCCGATGCTTCGTGCATTGCCACTAACCTGGAGGTGTGGGTATCCTTTATGAATATGGATACTCCCCCTCCTTTTGTGGTTCGGTCCGGATTTTGGGGCTGGAACGCATGATATGAGGTATAACCTGATAGTGCTGTAGATTAGTGTCTGTGGGCATGGACACGGTACCTGTGCCTGGCAGGGGTGCTACAGACCGTATGCGGTACTAAGCCAGACTGGGTACTGTCATCAGAAGTGGGAATGTGTTGACTGGACACAGGTCCCTGTTGGGACTGTCCAGAGCCATGTGCACATGGTCTCCTGGGGCGTTCCGATGACAGCACAGACCCAGCATTGCTGGGGCTGCTGCTGGCACTATGGGGGCGTCCACGGGCCTGTTGTCATCTGTGCCAACTGCCAGCTGCTGCTGTTGCTGGCATACGGCCACGTCGACGCCACAACCACCCACCATTGCCCTGGCTCATGGACATATGGTTGTGGAACTGCTGTAATATGTCCCCACAACGTCTGTCTATGACATCGGTGAAATTACGGATAGCATCCGCGATGTCACGCATACTGTCAGTCATGGCTGTGCGACATGCTCTCAGCTCCCTCAGACCCTGTCTGGTGTACCTTTCCATACATGACTGTGCCTGCATGACAGCCCGAAACAGCAGAGGTTGACAGACCTCTTTGGGCACGTCTGCCAGAGGCAGTACGCCCATGGATGCTCCCACGAGAACCCATGGGCAACTGTCTGTGTGGTACCATCGCAGGACCCTGCCCATGGCTGCTGTGTGGGGAAGCATGTGCCACAGATACCACATTACCCTGGTCAATGCCCACTGTATCCTGTCCATCACCTAGGGACAATGGTGACATAGGATGTACTGGCAGGATGACTGTGCGCAATGATGGGGTTGACAGCTGTGTACTGTCAATTGGCTGACCAATGACGGACCCTGACACACCTTCCTGTGCCATTACACAGATATCATCATTATCAGTACCTGTGGCACCAGATTCAGGTTCCCTGCTGCAGGACACCAGAGCAGCACCAGAACCTGTGGGAGGAAGACAGGAAACACAGTTTACAATGTCTACACAATGTTACCAGTGATGCACTTATGCACACATGCACATGTGGACACATGCACACATGCACACATGGACACAGGCACACATGCACACATGCACACGTGCACACGTGCACATGTGCACACGTGGACACAGGCACACATGCACACATGCACACATGCACACGTGGACACAGGCACACATGCACACGTGGACACGTGCACATGTGGACACATGTACACATGCACACATGCACACATGCACACGTGGACACAAGCACACATGCACACATGCACATGTGGACACAGGCACACATGCACACATGCACACCCCGCAGTATACACACAGAGCACTACTGAGTTACACTAGTATTACTAGCACTATCAGGACTATTATAGGTATTGTTAAAACACACTCACCAGCATGGATGGGCTGCCTTGCTGTAACACCGGAGGGACCTGCAGAAATGAGGAGATTAATGTCAGTGGGCACAACTGTGCCAATGATACTGCATATGATACAGTGCAGTAGTACACCAGTTGCCTTTCACACATCAGCTGCTGATATTGGCAATATCACACCTGCACAATTACATACTATGTTGACAGCTACATACCACGGACACAACTTACACATGCATAAACTAACAGTGTACAGAACAGTCAAGTGTACATATGGCATATTACCTGCATGCTCCATGTCGTGCTGCTGTGTGGATCCAGCCTCCATTATGATGCAGGTGTGTTGCTGTTGATGTTCCGGGGCTGGAGCCACAACACTTAGGAGTAGCCCCTCCAGTCTGGTGAGGGGGGGATGTGTGGCCACCCCACCTCCTGTGGCAACCTGTTGCCTGTGGATATCCGATGCACACTGATGGACATTTCTGATTAAATCACTGCAGTGATGTCGTACCTGCTCATATGTCCTGTTATGCGCGCCAATGTCATTTACCCTACGGACAAGGTCTTGCCACAGTGCAGCCCTCTTCTGCTGATTCTGGCTGGTGCGGGAAAACAGTATGTCATAATCCCGCACCAGGCTCTGGTGTATCTCTTCATCTTCTGCTGCAGAGTAGGCAGGATTACGCTGACGCGCCATGTCCCTGGAAGAGAACACAAACAGGATATCAGCAGACTATGTCAGCAATATATGGCACACATACTATACATGATACTCAACTGTAGTGATATACTACTACTCCCATATGTAGCATGTGTGTGTCTCTTGGTGGATACACAAGTACGTGGCCAGATATCAGTGCTCAGCCAACACCTGTGCAACAATACCTGCCACATTCCATACAACATAGTAGCATGCCCCATCGGTCAGCACACTGTGATGGGTCCAATGCACAACCTCACTCTGGGGATTCATACCAAGGTACTGTATGTGGAATGCCATCCACTAGTGTGATCTGGACACAGGTTACTCGGCCTGGATATACATATCCCACCACCACCACCACCACCAGCACAGTAGACTACTTTGATATGTATGTGATTAAACAGTTATTCCCTTGTTAGGACTGAGATGGTATCCATGCAGCCCACTGGGCCAGTGGAAGCCACAACCCACACTGCTGACCCCTTTGCGAATGCTTCCCATGGACATCCCAAAGAATGCATGGAACATGCACACACATTTCTAACCCAGACCCTATGCACAAAGGTTAGGCATCCTGTCTGGTGGACCCCAGCCAAAGGCAGATTGTATAACGCTAGAAGGAGGCTACTGCAGGACAGAGCAGATTCACATTAAGGGAAGGCATCTGTGGTCAGCACTGGTAATAAGCTACGGTCTCTCATAACAACATCCACGGCCTACTCTGGGAGGGAAATGGCCATGAACACTATAGATAACCACAAGGCCTTATTCAGTTATGTTACACATATGGACCAAACACCTCAGATATGCTCTGAGTTACTACACACCTACTTAACATTCACCGAACACACAGATATTGGCAACATTCTTGCAGACAGTTTCGGTGCACGTATCCCCCCTCCTTCTCCCCCACACTTAGAAATACTTATCACAGCTGAATGTAACCTCCCTATCATCTCACATGTCCAGGTGAGGGCCGCCCTCAGCAAAGCAGAACACAGCATCAATATGACCTGATGGTATCCCTGGATGTGTGCTACGTGAACTCCAAGAGGACATACAACCGCATATAAAACTGATATTTAACCTTGGCCGTACTACGGGATATGTACCTGAACACTGGCATACAGCAACAGTGGTCCCACTCCACTAAGGAGGCACCTCTACTGACCCTGGGAACTACCGCACCATAAGCTTAACCAGCCTGGTCTGCAAAGCTATGGAATGATTCAGTATGGGACGCATATACAGCAATATTGGGTACCTGCAGACACTTGTTCTCAGCCAGTTTGCCTTTGTGATGGGATGATCCTGCCTTTTGAACCTGGTTGACCTTTCAGAACAGTCACTACAGCCATTGATGAGGGCAACGCAATCCATACAGCCTACCTGGACTTGCCTAAGGCCTTCAACACAGTACTCCACTCAGGCATCATAGACAAGCTCATTAGCTTACATGTTGCTACATATGTCACATGATGGGTTGCACACTGGTTGACATACGGAAACCATAATATCGATATTGTAGGAGCCATGTCAGACTCAATGCCAGTCACATGTGGTATCCCACAGGCCTCTGTCCTAGGACCCCTCTTGTTTGGCATTTATTTCTCAGATGTAAAAGCAAACATGTGTGGGTTGTGGATGACAAAGTTCCCAGATGACTGCTAACTAAGCGCCATAGTCATTACACCAGCTGACACACACATCCTACAGACAGGCCTCACTGCAATGGAAAACTGGTGCCAGGATCATGGCCTAACACTGAATGACATGTAATGTATAGTCATCCCCTTTGGGTGGAACTACGTGCACACAACATATCACATGGACATACCTATAGCTACAGACCTATGACACATATGGAGGGTTCACAGTATTCAGACTATTAACTTGTTACTTTACATTACCTGTGTTTGTCGCAGCTGGTTGCGTTACCGCTACTACAGCTTCCTGCTGCTGCTGGCACGGCTTGCTACTGACACTGCTGACAGCTTCAACTTAGTTTGTGTACCGTGTGTTGTTGTTTGTGTTCTTATTTTTTTTTTCTTTCTCTCTCTCTCTCTCTCTCTCTCTCTCTCTCTCTCTCTCTCTCTGTCTGCCTCCAGATAGTGCAATGAACATATTGCATGTGTGGAGTGTGAGTACAGGATACTTTTGTAGGTATCTGCATAAGTCCATGTGATGGCCTCTGCACCAATTGTAAGCCAGCATTTGCTAATTGCATGCAGCCAGTTGTGTACTGATTGCAGTTCTCACTGTGATTTCAGGACAGTGCTATAAAAGGGTATGTGAGATAGGCATTGCCCTTTCAGATTGTAAGGGCGGGGACCATGCTGGTATGCTGTGGACACTGTTCTGTGAGTGTAAAGGTTAGTATCTCTCTCATGATTCAGGCTGTGTTGTAGATTCACATTTCTCCATTCCTCTCTCCTGTTTCCCGTAGTAAGTGTGTATGCACACTGACACCTACAACTATATATATATATATATATATATATATATATATATATATATATATATATACATACATTTATATATGTACATTAACTGACATTATTACCTACTAGCTACCAACTAGCATGGCTGTTTCTGTTCACACACTACTATTATGGAAATCCACTAGTTTTGACAGTAAGTATAAATGACATGCTTTGTGTACTAGACATCCTATATTCCCTTTACATTCATTCCTACTATTACATGATATATTTATTTTAGCAAAATGTTCTTGTATAACAGTCATGGCTTAGTGGTAGGTCATGCAGACTACTGTTTCCAAGGTCCTGGGTTCGGGACTGACAGTGGGATTTTATTTTGCTTTTGAACTGACTACAGGACCTGCCAATCAGAGTGACTAAGGCACTTTTAAGCAGTTGTAACTGGGTTAGCGCTGGTTTGCGTGGAGCTCCCGCATGCGCACTGGCGTTCAGCTCCGCACACACCCGCTTACAACTGCTTAACAGTGCTTACTCTGGTGTACACCCGCGCTATTTTCTTTGAAAGAAATGAAAATGGGGAGGCAGGAAAGTGGTGAAAAAGGGGTCACAAAGAGGGTAAGGCAGGAGGGAAACAAGCTTGGGTTTTGCAGGAGGGATGTAGGTAAGGCCCATAGCTGCCCATTTCTTCATCAGCAACAGTTGTGCATATGTTTGTAATTTGGTGTGACATTTGAAACCTTCCACCCCTGAGAGAGGTGTCAGGACAACAATAATACTTGTACAGTCAATTGTAATTGATAGTTTCCATGTCCAGCAGACATGTGTGCAGAATGGGCAGCTATGTATGGGGCGTAAGTTTTTTGTGGGTACAGAGTGCCCTTTTTTTTTTTTTCAGGTGAGAGTGGTATGTCAGGTGAAGGAAGTCGGTATAGCTGTGGAGGTAGGTTGGGTAGGTCAACAGACAAGACAAACAAGACGCATACAGGGGCGGTGTATGACACGTGTGGGGGGGTTACACAATTGACGGGGATGGATGTTTGGATATCCAGAGCCCATGAGCCCACAGACGGCAACAGTGGAACTGATATCCCCACCCATGGGCAGTTGACACTGTTCCTTCACTGCCCAGGATGGGGCTGTGCTGGGGGCTGTGTAGGCCGGGCAACAGGCATGCCACCTGCGCCTCAAGCTGGTGTAGGGCCCCAAGAACAGAGTCCCAGATCTCCCTACGCACCACAGTCCGGACGCTACGGAGGGTGAGTGGTGGTTCTCCTCCGGCCACACTTGCAGAGGTGGGACGGGCCCCATCCCCTGCAGCGCTTCCACCCGCAGGTGGCACAGTGCCACTGGAGGAGGGTCCAGACTGGGCACTAGTGCCAGGTGCACTAGTCAGCTGAGGTGGGAGAGGTGGGTCCGCTGGAACCCGCCTTCCCTGTTGTCCTATGTTTTGCATTATGTCATGACAGTTTGGGTTAGTAACATACAATACCATTTGCAATTAGTTGTAACAACATGCATTAGTATTCCCATTAACCAAACACCCAGATATTTATACCATTGAACAGCGAGCATAACACATGCATAATTTGAACAGCAATACATAGTCCAACAACATGCAGGGTTGATTGATGGCAACAGGCCATCAGGTTTGGATGTATGAACAGGGCAGATGCATCAACGTACATGCAAATATTTATGACCCAACAGGACAAATGTCCAGGGGTGTTAATTGTGATTGCACATACCAATTTTACGTGGAATGGGTTATATGTGGTTATAGGGTGGGGTGAAGAAAATAATATTAACACCTTCGAATACCAGTACATATGCTGTACATTTGTAATAGCTGCAGATATATACTCACTACTGTTCTAACTACAGTTTCTTATATGATAACTACTTCAATTTGGTGATAGGACTGTTACTGCTACATCAATATACATTTTATTGTTCTTCATACACGTTCATATCTGGCTTTGTTCAGCTACATCATCCTGCTACATTTGCTTTATATAGCTATAGACAACTGTGGATGTTTGGTATTTCAGACAATCATGCTATCTGCATATTGCAGACTGAGAGCAACATATCCAGATTTTGGGATACACATTCCAGCTGCAGCAACACTTTGAACACATTTCGCAGTTTGGTTCTACTTGTCACATTCATTTCATTCTGTACTGACTGCAGTATACTTTATTCAGGGGTTATTACTACTTTATTGGTGGATTCATAACTCTTTCTCACACTCTCTCACTTGTTTTCATTTTACTATTCAGGATGGTACTTACTTCTAGGCTTTATTGACATGTTTTACCTGTAGTTATTACAATCCTTTCCAGCAGTCTCACTTCTGTCATGTTTCAGTATTTCAACAGGGATATATTTCACACATGTGATTTGCTCATCTTCTGCAGCTGTACTTTTCAGCCTGCTGCAGGTTGTGTACTATTACATTACAGGTGGGGCATCTTTATTTCAGACTTTATTTCGGACATTTTCATTTTTCTGTTTGGATTACAGACTGCAACACACTTTTGTAATCAAGCAATACTTGCAAACACTCTTACACTGTTACTTGCACATTTTATTACTTAGTGACTACACTGCACTCTTTTGCTAACTGTCATACTTTTATATTTCTTTACAGCTACTGGGAGTGGATTACTGACCTGCCTGGTGGCGCAACTGCACCAGCCTATCGCCATAGGCTCTGCGGTTCGCAGAATGGACACCTGCAGCTGTAATATAAATGAAGTAATATTGGAATACACATCTCCATAATATCAGCTAGCTTAATTTCTTACATACATAATTAAATGTAACTTACTCAGTAGTGGGGCGTTGGGCATTTGCTGGGCCTCCTGGATCCAAAGGTTCAATTGGTCCTGCTTACATCTCTTCAGGTCCGCATGGTGGTGACGGACCTGCTCACCAGTCCTTGGAATCCCTGTGGCACTGGTGAGATCATGAGCCAACCGGTCCCACGCCTCAGCCCTGTATGGTCCCCACAGGACCTGGCCCTGCATGAATTGGGCCTCATGATTGTGGACTAGGAGCCAGACCATGTATCTGGACTCCTCAAAGCCCCACCTCTGTGCTCGAAAGCAACTACCCTCACCTACTCCTGACATTCTGGCTGCAAGTTAGTTCTACAATCATTTATGCTGTGTATTCCCGCCTATGGGGCTTATATATGCCGTTTTTCCCGCACTTATCTGTGAGTGGCCATTTTGGAATTGTATCAACTTCACAAAACCTGCTTTGTCATGCTCCACTTTGTATTCATTCCTATATATTTGCTATTACTGCATTTCTAGGTACAGCTGTCATGGCTTAGTGGTTCAGTACCTTGACTATGGTGCATGGTATCCTGGGTTCGAACCTGGCCACTGCTTTTTATATTTTATGACTGTTTAGACAGGCTAGGGGGTGTGTCTGTGCAAAGGCAGTTTTGATACAGCTTGCTCAACGTTGCCCGTCGGTTAGCTTGTTGGCGCGGTGTGCAGCTCTGCGCAAATGGGGTATGCTGGTTTATGCTTCATTTGGCTGTTAGCATGCATATTACGCTCAGCTCAGCTAGGGGCACACAGTTTCAGCATGTTAAACCACTGCTCACCTATGGGCACTCATTTTACACCTGTTAAACCACTGCTCACCTACGGGCAGATGCACTCACCTTGTTAAACTGTAGCTCAGCTATAGGCACATCTGGCATTTTTTATTATTTTTTTATCTCACATTTCTTCAAAATAAATGGCCTATTTCATTACATTTTACATAAAATATAATTTTATATGTGTACATATTTGTCAGGGACTTGTTTCGTGCTTATTTTACTAAAAATAAAAATTGATGTTGTGGGGGCTTGAACCATGACTGCCTGCTCTTCAGCCGATGTCTCTACTGCTACGCTATTGCTTCTTGGATTACTTTGCATATTTAGTTCTTATATGCTTTTCCACTGACTGCTAACTGTGGCTAAGCTACGGGCATGCACGCGCAAACGAGCGCAGTCACGGGCAAACATCTTTACGATTTAAAAAAATATATATAACATGTTCATTTATATATTTTATGTTCATAGTCTGTGGGGGCATGTGTTTTGTTGTGTTTATTCACATTTCCATGGCCTCTGTCATGGTTGTTTACTTTGGGCACTTTTACTCTTCTGGGGGCGTGTCCGCTTGCAGGGCTCGGCCTACGGACATGCCCCCTACTGTCTTCCACGGACCGTATTAGCCTTAGGTGTGATTCAGCATGCCCTCATGCATATGCATGACATGCTGACGTCACACCGTTTAACTGCAGCCTCTGTGTAAGCCTTGTATCTCTTACACAGAGGCTTCGTGAATCCTGCCCAATGCATGTGTACACTTAACAAGTCCCTGTTTACGCACCTCATTAAACCAACATATAAAAATATATGAGAATATATGAGAAGTTTGTTTATTGGGGAACCTTTTGACTACCTTGCCATTTGGAGTGTGGTTTTTTTTTGATTGTTCAAATGTACTGTGTTATTTCAAGATATCTTTTCAACCAAACTCTGAATTACAATTACAATTACAATTACACTAGTTTTTACTTATCATTTATGAACATCATTGATTTCCATACTAATCACAAGAAGGCATTCTCCACTCTTGACACAAAAAAATCAATCAGATCTTTCCCTTTTGGGAATAATATGTTCTGGTCCACTCTTTCCACCTCAGCAGCAAACCTTCTGCTTTCTAAATACAAAAAAAAACTTTAACTGAGTAGTGTGCCAGTAATGATATAGCTCAGGCAGTCCTAAGCCTCCAACTTCTATAGATAACATTAACTATTAATAAATAAACAAAAAAAAAACAACCAACAAACAAATTCTTCAATGTACCATGTATTATCCTCAATGCCTCTCCTAATGAAGGGGCAAAATAAATCCCAAGATATTTTATTGATTTAGGGTTCTGTAACTGAAGATATCATGCCTGTAACTGAAGAATAAGAACAGTGTTTGGTGATATAGTTTGTCATCTAAACACATTGACTTTATGACCTAATATCTCACCAAACTTATACAAAACATTTAATAATTTCAATAAATGTCTCTGCTACTGATGGCATAGAGGCAGGGTGTCTGTCCATGCCACTGGTGAGTCAAGGTCAGGACTTGGATCAGGCCACTGGTAAGACTGACTGAGGAGGGATAATATACAGTGGTCAATTGCTGATAGCTTGCTGTTTTCAGGGACAAAGGGTTTGGGAAGAACCACTGCCTGTTTGACATCTGGTAGAGAGCAAAAGCCTTTCAACTCAGGAATTCAGAATACGGGAGAGATGGACATGCTGACATCTTTGCATGGTGGCTCTCCAGAGTAGGCACTGTGACTGACCATTAACACAAGATAATGGCTCTCACAGTCCACTCTGTGGTTCTCCATAGGTTTCTCATGCCATAGCACTAGGATTTCTATTGCAAAACCAACTCCCTGAGAAGTCATAGACTCTACCTAGTGAAGGACCACTTTCAGGATTGTATTGTACTGAGGGGGGGGCTCTACTGGACATACAGGAACATAACCTGATTGATAGTGGATGGTAGGATGGAGCCGAGTTAAAAAATGTCTGTCTCAGTCTCAGAGGTCTTCATTGTGTAAAGCAACTTAACCTCTACCACTCCTGTTATAAAACCACCTAATTTAAAACTAGTAACAACATTTGCAAGTGTTTCCATCTACTACAAACACAAGGGGGGAGTTCAGGCAAGCCTAACAAGTACCCCTGCTTACACTAAAGGGAGCAAAGAGTTCAGCATTTATTTTTAGCTGTACCTCTGTGCTATGATACATGTATATATATATTTTTTCCAACAGGGGTATAAATATTGACATTAATTCAAACAGCTCTGATATCCCAAATAACTATCCCAACTAACCCTTTCAGATACCTCCCCAGAGTGTTGGCCGACTAATAATAAATGGCTTTTTAAAATTTCTATATTTTGTATCTTTATTAGCATTGTTATATATTATCAAATGTCTGCCTGACAGTAACAAGTTCACACTGATCTTTGTGTACTAAAATACAAAGTGCCGTGGCCAGCCTGGATACCAGGAGGAATATCATTATCTTGCAGACCTGGTGGCAGAAGAGGCCTGTATGAACCTGGGCTGAAAGGCTCCTTCCCTTCTTTTAGTACAAGTGAGGCCACTGCTTTTGTCCAAAGATCTAAAAAGCCTCATTTATCACCCTCATTAATTCCAACAATATCCATACCCTAGAGTAAAGCAGCTCCAATGTTATTCCATCAGGACAGAGAGGCAGAGCCTATGGAGGTCAGTTGAAAAATTCTTTTAACTCCTTCACTCCTACTGATGTCAACATTGATTCCGCCTGAGATAAGACAATCTGGGGAAACTCAAAATTCCTTGTAAACTTATTCTGTCATGAGTTAATTATGTCTTCCTCATAATGAAGATGTGCATAATAATCCTGAAATACAGTTAAAATATGGTCTAGATTAAGGATTATCTGACACAGTTCTAGCTGTATAATTTGGTAACTATTTATAATGTTAAGTTGCCTGAGTGGCATGGCCCTTGGTGAGTCACATATTTTTGTCTTCCGTAAAGCCCTTTTCTTTAAGTCTATATCATTCCACAGTAATTTACTTATTTCAGTCTAACTCTTCTTTATTGCTTTTCCTCATCTTTCTACTCCTTGCTTTTTTGTATCTACAACTATTTAAATCTTGACATTCTTTTTATTTTGTATATGTAGAGATTGTTGGCATAGTACATTTTCATTGTTTTTATTTTATTTAATTTTTTTCTAGAATCACAGAAAACTGTTGAAAACATGTCATTTTGAAGTGACTGAGGGAACGATATAGAAAGAGAAAAAATGAAAAGGAAAGAAAAAATAAGAAACGTACAAAATGCAAGTTTCCATGTTTTCTTTGAATCCGTTTTAAAATTTATTCTGACACCACTGAGACTTTGAATAAACACCAAAACTACGCCAAACAGTAAAAAATGAATAAAGAACCACTCGCTGAAGTAAAAGAACAAAAGTTTTACCAAATAAATAAAACACTCAGTAATAAATCCAACCGTTAGCGCTTTCGTAAGGCACATAGACCAAACTTCATCAGACAATTCAATGGTATAACAGTTCAGCTTATATAGTACACCCAACCCCTTTCAATTAATTCATCACATACAATCAATCTAATTGATAATAAACCTATATACTTAGCCAAAAATTATAACATATATAAATTACATAAATACATTAAATAATAAATATACATGACAATATTAAATACACACAGCATTCACCTACAAAAATAATAATAATAATAATAATAGTAATAAAATGAATAAAGAAAAACATTTAATCTCTAGTACCCTGAGCTTTAATTTACTACTAATGGAAATAGTGTCACTCAACCCAGGGGGGACATGGGCATTAAGAAAGGCCTGCCACCAAGTTTCCTTATCTTCCAACCATAACTTCCAAGGTCCTCCACGATCCCCCCTCCTGACCTGCTGCAACACCACAAATTTAAAATGCATGGTCAGGAAACATTTTAATATGCCTAAATAAAGCATTTTTCTCATCACACTTATGAACATCATAAAGATGCTCGTAAACACGCTGATTCAATTTACGGTGGATTTTCCCGACATAAAAAACAGGACTTTGTGAACACAGGGCAGCATACACCACACCTTGGGTGTGACAAACTTACCCTTAACGGAAATAACCCTGATGACAATCTTAAATTTGGATGTTACCAAAATATTTTTACACTGACTACACGCACCACAAGCTACCATTTTACCCTGTACATTACAGTCCTTAACTTGTTTCAATAAATTTTTAATGTTCTTACCTTGTCTAAATACAAATTCAGGGTGTACCCCCAAAAAAGATCCCAACCTCGAATCACTATTTAAGTCCAATTCTTTTTAACTACAGCTTCAATAGTATAGCTATCATTGGAAAAAGTAGTCACCAGTGGACAAGATATATCATTCCTCCTTCTGTTCTCCTAGACATGACCAAATTGACTGAATTAGTAGTAACTTCACGGTCACCCAAATTGGTTATGTTCACATCAGTAGGTGGATCCACCATGCTCAAAACATTTTCCCCCAAGTTGTTCAAAATAGGTTTAAAATGGACAGTCACACATTTATCTATCACCTCCCTTCTGACATTATTAATCAGATACTTGGGGTACCCTCTATCCATGAACATTTGACACATGAAATCACATTCGTCAATGAAATCACTATAATTTGACACCATCCGGGCTGCTCTTACCAATTGCCCCTTGATGATACCTCACTTGATGTGCATGGGATGACTACTATCAAAGTGTAAAATACTATTCGAGTATGTTGGTTTTCTATAAATCTTTGATCGCAAACCATCCTTGGTATTAACCAAAACAACATCCAAGTAAGAAATCTCATCCACCCAAGGTTGTATGTAAAGTTCAAAAATGCAGTACTTCCATTAATGTAGTTCATAAATTCTACAATACCTTCCTCAGATCCATTCCATGCAATAAATAAATCATCCAAATATCTCAGATACAAGATAACATTACTAAAAAAAGGAGAGGTAAACAAATAGGTTTTCTCCCACCAGGCCATCACCACGTTGGCAAAAAGTGGACCACATGGAGAACACATGGCTACTCCCTCAAGTTGCTTGAAATAGTGTCCCAAAAAAAATATAATTGTTCCTGAGCACTAATTCCATTAGTTGCGTTAACATATTATTAGTAGCCTGAGGTAACCCAAACTCTTCAAACAAGAATTCAGAAAACCATTCAAGGCCTATATCTTGAGGGATACAACTATACAGCTTTTTAACATCAATAGTAAGAAAAGTGACATTCTGATTGATCACATCATCACCATTGCACTTATCCAAAAAATGCCACGAATCCTTGCACAAATGAGGGATGGCCATAACTCTCTCCTTTAACTTGTAATCCAAGTATTTAGCTATATAGCTAGTTTTAGACCAGGATGAATCCACTATTGGCCTAAGAGGAGGATCCATAAGGACTTATATAATCAATCGTCAAGGGGCAATTGGTAAGAGCAGCCTGGATGGTGTGAAATTATAGTGATTTCATTGACGAATGTGATTTCATGTGTCATATGTTCATGGATAGAGGGTATACCCCAAGTATCTGATTAATAATGTCAGAAGGGAGGTAATAGATAAATGTGTGACTGGCCATTTTAAACTTATTTTGAACAACTTGGGGGAAAATGTTTTGAGCATGGTGGATCCACCTACTGATGTGGAAATAACCAATTTGGGTGACCATGAAGTTACTACTAATTCAGTCAATTTGGGCATGTCTAGGAGAACTGGAAGGAGGACTGATATATCTTGTCCACAGGTGACTACTTTTTCCAATAATAGCTATACCATGCAAGCTATAGTTAAAAAGAATTGGACTATTTTAAATAGTGATTCGGGGTTGGGATCTTTTTTTAGGGTACACCCTGAATTTGTATTTAGACGAGGTAGGAATATTAAAAATTTATTGGAACAAGTTAAGGACTGTAATGTACAGGGTAAAATGGTAGCTTGTGGTGCGTGTAGTCAGTGTAAAAATATTTTGGTAACATCCAAATTTAAGATTGTCAACAGGGTTATTTCCATTAAGGGTAAGTTTAATTGTCACTCCCAAGGTGTGGTGTATGCTGCCCTGTGTTCACAATGTCCCAGTTTTTATGTCGGGAAAACCTAACGTAAATTGAATCAGCGTATTTACGAGCATCTTTATGATGTTCGTAAGTATGATGAGAAAAATTCTTTATTTAGACATATTAAAATGTTTCCTGACCATGCATTTAAATTTGTGGTGTTGCAGCAGGTCAGGAGGGGGGATTGTGGAGGACCTTGGAAGTTATGGTTGGAAGATAAGGAAACTTGGTGGCAGGTCTTTCTTAATGCCGATGTTCCCCCTGGGTTAAATGACATTATTTCCATTAGTAGTAAATTAAAGCTCAGGGTACTAGACAGATGAAATGTTTTTCTTTATTAATTTTATTATTATTATTATTATTTTTATTATTATTTTTGTAGATGAATGCTGTGTGCATTTAATATTGTCATGTATATTTATTATTTAATGTATTTATGTAATTTATGTATGTTATAATTTTTTACTAAGTATATAGGTTTATTATCAATTAGATTGATTGTATGTGATTAATTAATTGAAAGGGGTTGGGTGTACTATATAAGCTGAACTGTTATATCATTGAATTGTCTGATGAAGTTTGGTCTATGTGCCTTACAAAAGCGCTAACGGTTGGATTTATTACTGAGTGTTTTATTTATTCAGTAAAACTTTTGTTCTTTTACTTCAGCGAGTGGTTCTTTATTCATTATTTACCATTGAGACTTTCTTATACTGAATTACAGTAGTCTATCTGTTTATGTAATTTTGTCCTTTGAAAAGAACCTGATATCAGAAACCATGATATAAACAAAAAAAAAAAAAACAATTTGTGGTTATGATGATAGTTTAAATATTTTTTTCTAAGTCTTTCAGATCCATGAGATATTTATTGTGATTGGTTCAATCCCTGCTTTCCCTTCTGTCATCAATTACAGAAGCATTGAACAGAGTGTTACAAGTGGTAAGACTCAAAAGCAGGCAAACCTTTTTTTCGGAGGATTGGTAATGTATTTAAATAAATGGCAGCACTAAAATTACCAGAACAGAGCAAAACAGTAGAGGTCATAGTCTACTGTACAGACTAACTGTCATTTTGTTGTGGAGACTGGTATTAGTTATGGGTTGCTAAAACAGCATTATGGCACATTTAGGCTTACTAAAGTTAGTTTATTGAAACAATGCTCTGTTTCTGAATTTCTACCTTTCCCCTGACACAGCTCAAGCAGTGCAACTGTCTTTCACAGAATGGGTCTGCTGTTGTGAGCCTGGATTGAATTAACTTGCTTCCCTTTACTATATCAAGATGGGAGGGTGGATTTGACTCACTTTTTGCAATCGTGATTGCAAATAATTAAAGTTCCCAATATAGAAGGAGGAGATAACAGACACTTAATACAAAATAAACAAAATAATTTGAATGGAGGGCAATACCATTGCTTTTAAGTGTAATACGGAGGACAAGATTCCTGCTTTTAAATACTGTAATCATGAAACAGCATATTGACAGCTGACTCAAGAAGTCAGCAAATGAACTCATTTCATAGGTTCATAGGTTCATAGGTAGGTACTAAGCTATTGGCCCTAGGGCCTATATAAGCCTAGCCAAATGTTACCCTGGCTTTTGCCACCCAAGAAAATTATGTTTTTCCACAATGACTAGTTCAGTGCAAACATCAGTCAATTCAATTTCATTTTTTAGAGTTAGTGAACTTTATCCATTGTCTTAACATTCTGCCTAACATATTAAATCATAAATCTGCCCAGTACTATATTTTGGCATAATACAAATAACATTAGAATTAATGTTGTTGATACGGCACTCATACAAACAAAAATAAAAACACTGGGCTGGATTCACGAAACCTCCATGTAAGACTTAATATGTCTTACTCGGAGGCTGCAGTTGAATGGCATGACGTCAGCGTGCCATGAATATTCATGAGGGCATGCTGACTCATCCGTAACTCTTACACGGACTGAGTAGGCAAGCAGGGGACGTGTCCAACTGCCGAGCAGTCTAAAAGTCCATGCCTCTGCAAGGTTTTAAAAAGCATAATGTCAGCAGACAATAGTGAGTCCACTCAAATGTACTTGCACCCAACACCACACTCCCTGACACTGTAAACCCCCATCAGAGTTATAAAACAGAAAAAAATTATTATTTTTTTTAAATCCACGATATAGCTGCCCGTATTTGCGCTTGTTTGCGCGGGTGTGCCCATTGCTTAACCACAGTTAGCAATTGTGACATTGAAGAGCATATAAGAACTACTTATGCAAATTAATCCAAATAGCAATCGAGTAATAGTAGAGCGTATGCATAAAGAGAAGGCATTCATGGTTCGAGTCCCACCACTCCCCTTCTTATTTATGTTTTAAATAAGTATTTGAAATAATACCAGACAAATATGATTACAATTTTATTAAAAGCAGTGACATGGCCAATGTATCAGCGAACAAAATATATATTTTTAAAAGACCCAGATATATAATAGCCTGCTGTTAAGCAACGTTTTACACAGCTAAACACAGGTGCCCATAGTTTAATAGCGCTATACCCATCTAAACAGAGGTGCCCATAGTTTAATAGCGCTTTATCCAGCTAAACAGAGTTGCCCATAGTTTAATAGCACTTCACCCAGCTAAACAGAGTTGCCCATAGTGTAATAGCACTTTACCCAGTGCAATAGAGTTGCCCAACATTTAAAAATGCTTTACCCAGCGCAATGTGTTTGCGCTAACATGTGTGCCGCACCAACCAGGGCACCGTAGGGCACAGGGGAGCAACGTAGAGCTAAGTTACTTAAATGCAGCCACACCCCCTAGCATGTCTAGACAGTATTAAAATAAAAGAATGACAATTTTTGAACCCAGGACCCTTTGCATCATAATCAAAGTACAGAACCACTAAGCCATGACAACATAGGGGAAACAGCCACTATTAACATACATAAACTTAGGAATGGTAGTTTAACCATTACTAAGCAGGTCTGCAGTCAACCGAGAATTTTACAAAATGGCCAATCACAAAAAAGTGTGGGAAATGTGGCATATTTAAGCCCCACAGGCGGGAATACATGCCATAACTGATTGTAGCTCACATCTGCAGTCAGAATGTCTGGTGTTGGAGAGGGAGTGCGCTTCCGAGTGCAGAGATGGGGCACTGAGTAGTCCAAATACATGGTTTGGCTCCTAGTCCACCATCATGAGGCAAGACTCCTGCAGGGCCAGTTCCAAGGGATGGAGTACAAGGCAGAGACTTGGAACCGGTTAGCTCGTGACCTCACCAGTGCCACAGGCATTCCCCGGACTGGTGAGCAGGTCTGTCACCACCATGTGGACCTGAAGAGACAAAAGGAGGACCGCCTGAACCAGTGGATACAGGAGGTCCGTGGGATGTGGGATGCCCCACAACTGAGTATGTAGCCATGGAATGCAGTATGTAAGGATTTAAAATGGAGTATGTATAACGGATAGGAATGTCTCAATATCCCTTCATTTACTTTACAGCTGCAGGTGACCGTGTTACGAATCAGCAAGCCTGTGAAGATAGGCTTCTAAGGCTGCGCCGCCAGGCAGGTTAGTGATTATTCTGCATGTATTGTTATATAAAATATTGGAGAGAGCATGAAAGAAAGTGTTGTAGTCCAATAATACAGCCATAAAATGAACTGAATAAGTCCTCTGCATGTACTGTCAGATAAAAACGTTAGAGAGGCAGAAAAAGAGTGTAGCAACCCATTAAGAAAGGTAACAAATGTTTGGAATAATATATATCTGCAGGCACTGTCATATAAAATAATATGCGAGTGAGCCTGAAAAAAGAGTGTGCTAACCAATTAATAAAGTCATGAACATGTCTGCCATATATACCGTTAAAACAAATAAAGGAGTGAGCATGTGGAAAAGTGTGTAATGTCATTAATAAAGGTCTAAAACCCAGAGTGTGTCTTTTGCACTTAGTATGAAATGTTGTTGTACCCTTGCATTATACAAATAGTAATGTGTTAGAAAGTGCTGGCAACCCAGAGTTCTGCAGTCCCATCTAAAGTGGGTGATGGAAGTGCTAGTAGCTGTGAAGTAAATATACAGTCCTCAACAGTTAGTTACTGGCTGGCATGCATAAGTAAATCTGGCACATGAGTAGCATGCAAATATGTTCCCCAGAAATGTAAGTGTGCTTCAATAAATGCAGGGTTATGTACAATTAGAAGTGAAAATGTCATGTGAAAACATACAGATATGTAGATAAAGAAATATAAATGCAACCATGAAATATGTAGCAGTAACATCTGCATCCTGGACAGTTAGTATGTGAGATATAGGTCAAGTATAGATTGAACTAGCCAAACCCATTACACAACCTAATGCATGGTGGCAAGTGTAATAATACATGTAGGGAATATACACCTGCAGTCACTAGGAATGTAGTGTAGAGTAAAAGTGTTTATAAGATGTTAATAGAGGTTTTTTCTACACCCTACTGTTTGTGCATAAACCATGCAATTCCGCACCTCATTGGTATGTGTAATCTTAAATATTTGTCGGGATATATGTCCTATTGTTCCATAAATATTTGCACTAATGTTGATGCATGTGCCCTGTTCAAACACCACGTTCATGGTGGCCTGTTGCTACCAATCATCCCTGCATGCGGTTGGAATAACCACTGTTGTTCAATATATGCATGTGTTATGTTTGCTGTTCAACTGTTGGAACTGTGGTGTGTTGGATTAATGGGAATATTACTGCCTGCTGTTACAACTAATCTGGAATGCTGTTGTTTATGTTGTAATGAAACACACTGAATCACAGAATATATGGGAAGGCCAATCCCAGCGGACCCATCTGTCCCTTCTCAGTTGGCGAGTGCACCTGGCACCTGTGGCTCTGGTGCCCAGCCCGAACTCCCCTCCTCCGTTGGTCCTGTGCCACCTTTGGGTGGAAGTGCTGCAGTGGATGGGGCTTGTCCCCCCGTGCAAGCGTGGGCAGAGAAGGACCACCCGTCACCCTTCGAAGGGTCTGGGTTGTGGTGCGTAAGGAGATCCAACGTTCAGTCGCTGATCCCCTACGCCAGCTTGAGGCGAGAGTGGCACGTCTCATTGGTGAGCCTGCCCTTCCTACTCAGCCCCCAGCACAGCCACCCCCAGGGCTGTGAAGGTGCAGTGGTGACTGCCCATGGGTGGGGATCTCAGTTCCACTGTTACCATCTGTGGGCTCATGGGCTTGCGATTTCCAAACAACCTTCCCTGTCAATTGTGTTCACCCACCCCATGTGTCAAATTCCGCCCCTGTATGCATCTTGTTTGTCTTGTCTGTTTACCTCCCCAACCTACCTCCCCAAATATACCTATTTCCCCTACCTCACTTACCACTCTCACCTGAAAAAAAAAAAAGGGCAATCTGTACCCGAAAAAAAATTACACCCCATACATAGGTTCCCATTTTGCACATATGTCCATAGGACATGTACGCCGATAATTCTAATTGGCAGTGCAACAAACTATGTTGTCCTCACCCCTCTCTCAGGGGTGGAAGGTCTCAAAACTCACTCCAAATTTTCAACATATGCACAGCTGTTGCTGTTAAAGAAATGGGCAGCTATGGGCCTTCCCTACACCCTTCCTGCACATCCCGAGCTTGTTTTCCTACTGTCTGTCCCTCTCTGTGCCCCCTTTTTCACCACTTTCCTATCTCCCCATTTTCTTTTCTTTAAAAGAAATTAGCGCAGGGGTTAGCGGGAGTAAGCACTTTTAAGCAGTAGTTAGCGGGGGTGCGCGAGTGTGAGCTTGTGTGCACTTAGCTAACCATTGCTAAGCATCGCACAAACCCACGCCAACCCGCTTACAACTGCTTAAAAGTGCCTTAGTCACTCGGTATGACAAGGCCCTTGTATTGCTCAGCAGCAAAACAAAGATACCCTTGTCAGTCTTGAGCCCAGGACCTTGGACTCACCAGTCTGCATGAAGTACCACTAAACCACAGCAGATATACAATAACTTAGTGCTGAAAGCAATTTATCATGCATTATCATGAGTGAATGTAAAGGGAAAATAGGAATGGCATAACACAAATCTTGTTCTGTGGGCCTTAACCAACAGGTGTTGTTGAATTGCATGACATGAATGTGAAAAGAGAATCAGCCATGCTAATAGGGAATAAGGTTACAGTAGCAGCTTACAAACCCCACACAGTATCAGAGCAGGATACGCAATGGCATATTAGCATAGGTCACAGGCCAGACCTCCCAGCAGTGACTGCTCTACAGTGATGACCCTGATTTGTAAACAAATGTTAGCTCTGCCCCTCTGACTCCCTGTGAAATGTACTAACAGTAGGCAGAAAGGTGTTGAATCTCACTTAATAACAAATGTCAAGTAAGTGAGAGTAGACACCGCTTGCACATCAGAAAAGGTGTAGTAATAGAAATGCTCTGAATCACCCAAAGTCTGAATTGCAAAATGTCAGAACTATATCACAGGTGTATCCCAGTTATATGTATCTTTCCCTGAGGCTGTTCAAATATATACGTGAGAGTATCTGAGGCCTGGAAGAGTCAGAAACACACAGGCATATCAGCTTGCCTGCTGTTACACACTCTGCAAATAGCTGTAGAATGAATCCCACAAGCATGCCCATATGCAGAAGTACAACACAGAAATAGCAAAGGATGTAGCCATGTACTGCTAGCAACCACCTGTGACAATGCCATTGTTCAGGTACTGAAAGACTGCTGTGGTGCACAGTCAAAGAATACTAGGCTGACCTCTGTCTACCATCTGGATATGTCCACAGGTGGGAGCTACTCAGATAGGCTACAAGCCTTCATAGACTTACAGGTACATAGCAACTCTGCATGTTCAGCAAGATAAACATCACACGATAATAAATAATGCACACTGCAGTTCTGCATCCCGACCCAAAGGTACTATATACCCATGTAGTCAGGCGCAACCAAGGGTGTAGGTAGGCATACACAGTACAGAAATATGTCCAGTCGTCCTGAGCAAACTGTGCTAATGCCAACACAAACCACAAACTGTTCAGATGTGAGTAACGTACTAATGACAGTATAGAAGTTCACAAGCAGTGCATGTGCCTGATATTCATAATTGGTAGTACAACATACTTAGATGTCCTCACCACTCTCTCAGGGGTGGAAGGTTTCAAATATCCCACCTAATGTATTGCATATGCACAGCTGTTGCTGGTAAAGAAATGGGCAGCTATGGACCTTCTCCACACCCATCGTGTACATCCCAAGCTAGTTTCCCTACTGTCTTACCCTCTTTGAGCACCCTTTATCACCATATTCCTATCTCCCCATTTACTTTTCTGTCAAAGACATTAGCACGGGGGATAGCGGGAGTGAGGACTTGTAAACAGTAGTAAGCGTGTTTGCACCAGCATGCGCATGTGTGCGCCTAGCTTAGCATTGCTAAAATATGATAAGCTATGCCAAGCTTAGCTTACTATTGCTAACATAAAATAAGCTAAGCTAAGCTTAGCTTAGTATTGCTAAAATACAATAAGCTAAGCTAAGCATTGCTTAGCATCACTAAGCATCGCTTAGCAACGCTAAGCATCGCGCAAACCCATGCCAACTCGCTTACAACTGCTTAAAAGTGCCTTTGTCACTCTGTATGACAAGGCCCTTGTATTGCTCAGCAGCAAAATAAAATACCCTTGTCAGTCTCAAACCCCACACCTTGGACTCACCAGTCTGCATGATGTACCACTAAGCCACAGCTGATATACAATAACTTGGTGCTGAAAGAAATATAACATGCATTACAAGGAGTGAATGTCAAGGGAAAATAGGAAAGCCATAGGAATACATTGCAATAAAGAAATATAACATGCATTACTAGGAGTGAATGTAAAGGGAAAATAGGAAAGCCATAGGAATACATTGCAATAAAGAAATATGACATGCATTACAAGGAGTGAATGTAAAGAGAAAATAGGAAAGCCATAGGAATACATTGCAATAAAGAAATATAACATGCATTACAAGGAGTGAATGTAAAGGGAAAATAGGAAAGCCATAGGAATACATTGCAATAACTACTATTGTATGCCAGTTAATTCCCTAATTCCAAAATAAAGTACATACTCCCATGTATCCAGTGTTAGCATTAGGAGGTGTGAGTAAACTTACACACTGAGAAGAGTGTACTGGAAGAAGCAACAGTCAGGTTCCAGTACAACATGCATTTCACTGGCTACAACCCAGCTTCAGATATGATTCATATACCAACCTTCTGACTGACACAACAGTGTCCACAGCAAACAAGCATGATCCCCACCTTGCAAAACTGAAAGGTCTACGCCTACATAACCTATCATTTTATAACAGTGTCCTGACATCACAGTGAGAACTGCAATTACCACACAGCAGGCTGCATGCAATCACTAAATGGTGGGCACCAATTGGTGCAGAGGCCATCACATGCACATGTGCACATACCTACAAAAGCAGCCTGTACTTGCTGTCCACACATGCAATAATATCATTGCAGCAACTGGAGAGAGAGAGAGCGAGCGAGAGACAGACAGACAGACAAACAAACAGAGGCAGTTGGAGACCAACCCAATAAATAGCAACAAACAGAGGCGGTTGGAGACACCAACCAAAACAAAAGAAAAACAACAAATAGAGGCATTTGGAGACACCAACCAACCAAAACAAAAAAAAAAAAAAAACAAACACAGGCAGTGGAAGACACCAACCTAAACAAATAAAAAAAACATCAACAGGTACAACAGACCGAGGTGAGAAATACAAAGGTAAGGTATATAACACAGATGTATTTGCTGGCATCCGAATGATTTGTCTGAAGGGTACTCTACATTCTGTGAACACTCCTTATGTGGTAGCAGTCCGTATCTATATGTATATGCAGATGTGCATAGCGCAAGGGACATACTGCAACTGTTAGTGAAGGCTGGACATATATATGTATTTGAAGGTTGCTATGTGCACATATCTATGTAGGTTGCAGTGTGTGGCATTGAAAACAGCAAGCAGTGCAGGTATATGTCATGTGGTGGTTAAATGCTGTAGGACTGAGTTACAGTCAGTGAGGTCTGCTACGGCTATACGGCCTGGCAACAGCGAAATGCATTCTACACAACACTGTGCAATACTATTACATAATTGTATGTCTCACAACTGTTCCATAATTGATATTCCCGCCATGAAAGGTGGGCAGTATATGTGCATATATGTGCATGTATATGTACAGCAGTGGCTGTTTACAAGTATGTGTGTATATATATATATATATATATATATATATATATATATATATATGTATATATATATATATATATATATATATATATATATATATATACACACACACACACACACACACACACACACACACACACACACATATATATGTGTATATACACATATATATATATATATATATATATATATATATATATATATATATATATATATATATATATATATATATATATATATATATATATATATATATATATATATATATATATATATATATATATGTATATATATATATATATAGATGTATATATATATATATATAGATATAGATATATAGATGTATATATATATATAGATATAGATATATATATATATATATATATAGATATATACATATAGAGATATATATAGATATATAGATATGTAGATATATACATATATACATATATAGATATATATAGATATATAGATATATACATATATAGATATATATATAGAGAGATATATAGATATGTATATATAGAGCGATATATAAATATATATGTATATAAATATTTATATATATATATATATATATATATATATATATATATATATATATATATATATATACACACACATATATATATATAGAGAGAGAGAGAGAGGGAGACACAGGGTCAGATGTATTGCAACAGGTGCCTGGTGACCAAGGCATGGACTGAACACCAGTCTTGATACTGCAGTGCCATACCCCATTCCAAAACACTTTACCCACTAACAACCAGATAGGTGGTTGCCTGACTAACACTGAAGGTGTCAGAAGGGAACATGGGACACAGGTGGACAGTAGCCTCTCCTTTGATATTCACAGTGCCACACTAGTCTTGTAATCTGTCTACGTGGTACGTGTCATCACAAACGATGTGTCATGTACGGAAATATAGGTCAATGTTCCCCTGTACTCATCACAATGCCCCATGTATTATGTACCTCACATGACAACTACAGCAAGTGGATAGGCCACAGACATACCTCACAAAGGGTAATACTGCCCTGAAACACATACCCTATGCAGACTGACTCACATAACCACAGCTACAGTGCGTTGCATACTGTCCTCCCAGAGGTTACCTCTGCCGAACATACAGAGGTATGCCACACCCATAGCAGTCAGACAACCACCATGTCAACACCTCACAATCCCACCAGGCTACACGGCCTAGGTCCCTAATCCCCACAACCTCACTAAAAAGCACATGCTGGAGGGATAGGCTCCTATTGGTAAATATGCCATACTCTGGAGTAAACCACCCAGCATGAACAAACAAGGCTCCTCAGTAGCAGATGTCAGACATACCCCTGATGATTGTCTGGGGGATAGGTAACACACCCTGGGAATCACCTCTGTGTATCCAGTTGACAGGAGGAAGTGAAATCTAATTACATGTGTGTCAAAGGCCAGGGTAGCATATGGCTAGGCTGCTATAGGCCCCAGGGACAATAGCGAATTACCTACTTATGACACAATGCACACAGACATGTACACAGTGCGATAACTGCTATGTGAGGTGGAATGAGTGTGACAGTGAATGTGTGCAAGGTATGTAACGGTGTGATAGCTAAGTGTGAGGTTGTTTCTGTCATGGTCGTTTGTGTCCTAAGTGTGAGGCCAGAGAAAAATGTGTCAGTTATTGGGATGCAGATAAAGTAGGATGGTATATGTTGTGATGTAGTTCTTTGTGTACGACTGTGGTGTCCCATCATAGGCTGAAGCAATACATGTATGCTCAGTAAGTGGTACTGCTGGTGAATCCAGCCGACATTTGAACTGTTGTACCACCTGAAGCTGTAGGCCTAAACAGCACAGTATGGTGTATGTTCACATTCCCTGGAAACACTGTCTTGTGTGTTTCCTGTAGTCTGCACAGATTACATTCCTCAGGCATAGGTATCTGTAAGTAGGGGCAAACAGTACTGTAAGTTACACAGGAAATGCTCCTTTGTGTCAGTATACATTTGTGTGTTGTATGAATGTCTGATGTGTGTATAATGATGCCTGTACCATGTCCGCAATCACATGTGTGATGCAGGGTTTCCGTGTGTACCTAGCAACATGTATACTCTGTTACAGCAGTATGCCAGCTATATTAACAACTGTGCACATATGTTAGGTAGGGGTATGGCATCAACGACTAGGGTGGGTTACTGGTTATACTGTAACTGTACTTTACATTCATTGCAATGGATGACATATTTCTGCATGCATTAGCTTGATATGTAACCCCCTGGCAAGGCTGTGCATTGGATCCCAAACAGTGAGCCGAGTACTGGTGTATACTGGTGTGTCATATGGAGTGTGGCAGGCACTGTCAGACAGTTGTGGGCTGAGCACTGATATGTGGTATTGAATGTGTGCATCCTCTGACAGATGAACAGATGCTATATATGGCAGTTAACTGATATCTGTACTGTATAATGTTAAGTGTGCCACATGACTTGCTCACACATATCGTTTACTTGTCTTCCAGGCTTATGGCTCATCACAGGAATCCCTGCTACACAGCTGCAGAGGAACAGGAAATCCACCACAGCCTGGTTCAGCACTATACCCTGCTGTTTTCCAGGGCCAGCCAGCACCAGCAGGAGCGTACTGCACTGTGGCAAGAACTTGTTCATCGGGTAAATGACATAGGCATGCATAACTGGACATCTGAGCAGGTACGCCATCACTGCAGTGATTTAATTAGACATGACCAGTGGCATGCGTCTGATATCCACAGACAACAGCTTGCCACAGGTGGTGGGGTGGCCATACATCCCCCCCTCACCAGAGTGGAGGAACTGCTGCTAAGTGTGGTGCCTCCTGGCCTACAGCAGCAACAACATCACACATGTGTCGTCATGGAGGCCAGAGCCACCCAGCATGGTGACATGGAGCATGCAGGTAACATGCCCTAGCTGTAGACTACTGTTACCTGTATTGTTAGATTATGCATGTGTGAGATGTGTACTGTGTTTAGCAGTTGTGCTGCCTATTGTGTGCAATACTGATAATTTGAATAGTATCTGTACACCTATGCCTGTTGTTCTACTGTAGTTTAGCACACTCACAGTAGCAATGCCACAGTTTTTGCAGGTCCATCTGGTGTGACAGCAGGGCAGACGTTACATGCTGGTGAGTGTGTTAACACTTTAAACTTGGTATTGAACTGTGCATGTCATAGGTGAGGTGTAGGCCATGTACACATAACACACCTAGACATAATGCATGCTGTGTATGTTTGCTGTGAGACGTGAAACATCTCAGTAATGCCAGTAGCTGCCTCAATCACATGCAATGCACAGAGCATCAGACACAAATGTGGCAACACTGTACTGCACATTGGATAGGCATAGTTGACACACATGTACACAACATAACAAGTTTGTCATACGCAGTACACCTCAGCATGCTACACATAGTGTAACTGGACACCCGCTGCCAGGTCACACTTCAGTATCCCACATGTCATCCACACACCACACATAATATACCTGAGGGGTAGGGGCCTAGCATGGGGCTGTGCAACACTCAACACATAACACAGTCATGTTAGGCAATGCTCCCTATTGGGCACCTCACACACCCTTGTGCAACATGGCTGTGTAATTGTGAACTTAGCCACGGCACTGTGGTTCAGGTACAGCATGCTAGGCGGTGGTCTAGCACACTTTATTGGCCTTGAGTGACCACATGATGCATGATGATGATGGCTAATGGTACTGCACCCCATACTGTTACAATGGCCATGTCCAGGATTGGTATCCCATCACGTATACATGCACCACTCATCCTGTGTGTGTACATAGCATGCATGTGCTACACCTGTGTCCACAATTATCTGCTACAGACACAGACACTGCAATCAGACATGAAAATCCATTTGACACACAGATAACACATGCAGCCATGGTATGTATACCTGTGTGTGATGGTGCACAGGACATTGCAGAGCTTATAATACTTGCACAGAAATGTTGTGTCCTTGTACACATTGTGTTCCAGGGTGTAGGCAATCACTGAACATGTACACACATGCACCACAGCCATGTACACTGTCATTAACTGTGGCTGTCTACACTCATAGTGCATGGACTTGATCAACACTTATTCTGCATGCTGACATGTGTGGCGTGACTGTTTGCCTTGTTATACTGTCACCCACCTTCAACCAGTATTGAGTATGATTTGGATTTCTGTTGTGTGTGTGTATCTGCTGTAGTGAGGAGTGTGCATGCGTTCCTGTGTGCATGTGTGCATGTGTGCATGTGCAGACCATAACATGTGTTTCCTGTCTTCCTCTTACAGGTGCTGAGGTAGGGGTTGGCGAAAGCAGCAGGTGACCTGAAGCCACTGCCACGGATAGTGGTGATGATGACACATGTATTTTGGCACAGGGAGATTTGACAGGGTCTGTCGTTGGTCCGCCAATGGACAGTACACAGCGTTCAACCCCATCTGTGCGCACACTCATACTGCCATTACATCCCTCACCACCAATGGCCATAGGGGAGGGACAGCATACAGTTGGCATTAACCAGGAGAGTGTGGTACCCATGGCACTTGCATCCCCTCACAGCAGCCATAGCCATAGACCTTGAATGGTACCACATAGGCGGAGGTCCAGGGGTTCTCGAGGGAGCACTACTGGACGTATTGCCCCTGGCAGGTGTGACCTCACAGGTCTTATGATGACCACTATGTTCTGGGCTGTAATGTAGGCTCAGGCACGTATGGAACAGTACACCAGGCAGGGATTTAGGGCACAGAGGGCACATTACACCGCTATCAATGACAGCATCCGTGACCTTGCCGGTGCCATCCGGATGTACAGCGAGGTCATTGATAGACATTGGGGGGAGACAATAGATGTCCTCCACAACATGTCTTCCTCGAGCCAGGACCATGCGGGATGGTTGCGACATCAACGCAGATGCATGCCAGCAACAGCAACAGCTGGCAGTGGTCATGGACGGCTCACAGTTCACAGCCGCTCCCATAGTGGCAGTACCAGCCCCAGCAATGCTGGGCTGGCCTGTCCATTGTCCATCCCAGTAGACCACGTGCATGTGGCTCTGGCCAGTCCCAGCTGGGACATGGGTCCAGTCATTATACCTCTGCCTCTGATGACAGTACCCAGTCAGGGTTGGTACCCGATACTGTCCGTAGCACCCCTGCCAGGCACAGGTACTGTGTCCATGGCCGGAGACAGTGATCTGTACAGCCAAGCAGGTACAGTCTGTGGCTGTCCCACAAACCACCGTATATGGCAGCCACATGGTGCAGCTGTGTGCATGCAGACACACACACATTAACCAAATAACTAGGGCTCACACATACACACACACACACACACATTACATCAACATTGGCCCATAGTGTACTGTTGTCCCACACACACACACACACACACACACACACACACACACACACACACACACACACAGACATGTCGATTGGATGGGTCAATGTCAGGCTCTGGCAAACACAAAACGCCCTGTGCATATGATGATACCTGTGCTGCGTCCTGTCATCTGCATTATCAACGGAGGGACAGACTAACATGGTGATGACACTATAGCAGTGTAGCAATAATAGCAAGTTGTCAACAAGGAAGTGTAACTACGTCATTGTAGGTATATCTGAGCAGACATTATGCATCAAAGCTCTGTTTGTCAATGTAGCATTGTTTACACCACTGTTGGGTGGATAATACATACTCAGACCTATGTGCCACTTGGCTGATGTATGATGTGTTGCCAGCATGTGTTAGTGAGTGGACAGTACGTGTGTGATTTGTGCAGTACAGATTAGCAAGTGTACATCTGTGAACATGGTGGGTGCACACTGTCTGGATGTACATGCATAGTGGACACATGAGACGTGTGGCATACCCTGTCGTACACATTGTTAACATCTCATTGCATCTTTCAATGGCCAGTATGCATTCTACTACAGTTATGTAATAACATGGGTAGATGTGTGTATGACATGGGTTGACACTATGCTGCGGGTGATACCGTTAATATCAGTCAATGATTTGCAGTCTGGTAGTATACACAACCTCAACAGCATGACTATAAGCAATCATTGGATGATGTCCTGACAAATGACACACAGTAGTAGGGAACCCAGTATCAATTGGATCCTTCCGGTGCTACACTATAACACTAACCAGTGGTGATGACCGCCACCCATTACTGTGACCACAGCTGTGTGTCATATAGCCACCTTAGGTACATGCAGACACACTAGGGATGTGTCCATCCAAATCTGAGAATGCATGGATTGGCCTACAATGCATTCCCTGGATGGGACGCATATCCTACACAAGGGTATCATACAGACAGATACCTGTTGTGTGATACATGCTGTATAGCAGTATGCCGACTATGGCATAGTCATCCTCATGTACTAAACATACTATCCCATCAGCACCACACAGGTGGTAGCCCTCAACATGTATGTCAGGTACCATTGTGTACATACAGACCCATGTTATGTCATATGTCCCTTGGTATCCACATATCCATAGGTATTGTGGAGTCCCAAGGAGTATCACATAAGACATTAGAGGCCTGAATGCATATCCACAAGGCAGTCATACACCTATATAGACTGTCCATTCTTGGCAGACTTTGTTGTGTATGACCATGTCTGACATATACCCCAGGCATATACCCTCACTCACACTACTCTTAAGTAACTGTCATGGGTGTGTGTGCCACAGATGACCTTGGCCACATAACATGACAGTGGATGGCTGTGTTACATACATACATATGTGACCTACGATCTGAGAAGCAGCGGCACAACCTGTCAATGGAAATAAATGTATTCATGTAGTATGCAGGCTTCACACCTATGTACTGATTGAGGGACATGTACAAATATATATTTGCCACGCAGATACCTGATGTCTGCAATGTACTTACTGTTGTCATCATACTATGTCATACCATAGTAAAAGCAAAACCCACAGCACATTGACCAACAGTGACACACACACACACACACACACACACACACACACACAGTCAGCATTTGCAGGATTCAAACCCCTACCTAACTATGTTATGATACTAGAGAGAGACACATTAACACGGCATGCTATTTGCTTTATTGGCTGGTTTCCCTTCTCCTGCAGTATTTGTAGGATGGTGACATCATCAGACTTTCCAAAGAGGAATGCAGCTCTTTCAGTGTGTTTTCGTAGTCTCCAAAAAGGGCGCTCCTTTCCAAAACAATTACACACATACGCTCACTGTTGGCAGAATTCAAACCCCTACCTAACTATGTTATGATATTAGAGAGAGACGCACTAACACGGCACTCTATTTGCTTTACTGGCTGGTTTCCCTTCTCCTGCTGTATTTATAGGATGGTGACATCATCAGACTGGACATGGTGATGTGTGCACACTTTGTTTTATGCCATTCCAGGAATGGTCCATGTGGGTCAGCAGGTGTCAACAGCTTGAACATGACCTCAGTATCCTTACCTTGTGTGATCTATCTGTGGACACATTGATATTCCGTCATATGTCAACACATATTTATGCACAGCTTCTTGGTTTTGTGGATACTACATGTGTCTGGGATGTTGATAAAGGGCTATTCAAAGTCTATGTGACACATGTGTAGATGTGTTCATTGATGTATGTCCTGGGTGGCTGCCTTGCAAACAGTCTAGCATGTTTGGGAACCATGATCCACACATGAACATACCACAGTTGGTAGGGTTGTGTGTGTGTCAGCTTCCAATAGCTCTGTTTATGACTGCAACCATGATGGACTCCATGACCTTGCAGATCAGACCTCATAGGTGTACTGGACTTGACTTCCCATGGTGTGTTGTGCACCAACACTTGTGGGGAGTGCCATATGTAGCTGTAACACATTCAAGGGTTCCACATCCTGTGCAGGGGGTGAGGCTCAGCTGACTGTTCAGGTGCATGATCTGTTTGTTCTGTAGTTTGTGCATGACACATATTGGGAATCAATGTATTCCACCTGCTGCTATGCTTTTGGCAGTGGGGGTAGCTGCTCATCCATTCTACATGTGATATCTCCTGGTATGATGATGTGGACTATTGTCAGTGGGGGATGGGTATGTACATATGGGCCTGTCTGTCATGATGTCGGCATTGACACTCAGGTACAGTTAGCCCTGACTCAGGACATATATGGGTGTACATTGATATTTATGACACAGGTGAAGGAGGTGTCATGATTCAGTCTGGACTCCTTCTCAACTCCTCTTTACAAAACACTAATGAACATGAGCACTAATTCCTGTTATACTCTTTTACATGCTTAACACTCTACTGATCCTTTGTGATCAGGCTACAGAGTATGTCATGATAATATCCTGGCATGTCCAGGGGTCGGTTTTGTGTGTACTCTTCAGTCCAGCTGGTGGATATTGTGATATTGACACAATGTCACATCTCTTCATGTACACAGACAACCCTCTCCTCCTCCCGATAAACTCAGATATATGTGTGAGATGCACCTATATAGACATACAGGGAGCTGAACTCTCTCAACCCATGACTGGCACAGTCTATCAGGTGGTGAAGGTAACTACACACACCACATATCAGTCTCACATATCCTCTAGCAACAGCACTCAAACCACATTAGCACACATTGACATACTCGGATGCTGTAAATGTAGTCTACCTAAGCAGCAGAGACCTCCAAAGCAGACACACACACACCTGCTACCCCACTACAATACCCACATATCACAAAGTTCACAACGTCAGTGTGCCACACAGTCACTGCCCTTTGGGCTAAACAACACACCTAATACACTTGTAATAGGCGACACTTATGTTCAGACAGACTGATGTACCCCTCACCAGCTCTGACAAGGGAATAGTCACTTTAGGCTGTCTGTTGGGTGCCAGGATCTGCCGCATAACACAGGCAGTCAGGTCACTCCAAAGCAAGTACAAGACTGGCACCATCATTGTCCATGCTGGTGTGTGTAACCTCAGACATTACTCCCTGGACCACATGACATGATACATGGAGGTACACTCTGATCATGTAGCCCAGGCCAGTATGACCCTGACCTTGTCTAGCATCTTACACCCACCAATTATGATATTACAGTATATGGACACACATATCACATTTAACAGTTGGCTAACAAATTTGTTTCATTCATAGGGGATACAGTGTCTGTCAGTGTATGGTGACATGCTCAACATGCCAAGTAGCTTGACTATGGACAGCTTGCACCTGTCACCCTTGGACTATGGTATGCTGGCTAAGGCTCTTGCTACCACCAGATTGCCTTTTTTAAGCAGGGCTCAGAAGACAAACCCACCTCCATAGACATTACAGGTTAAATGAAACTAAGGGTAATGCTGCTCAATAACAGTTGTGTTAACCTCATATTGTGGCCACTCAGGACTCTCCTCAGTATGGAGGAGAGCAATATCTGTGCACTGACAGACACCTGGTTCAGGCTCGCTTATGCACACCAGCACTACCAGGTTATGTTTCATACCATGCTGTCTGACAACAAGACTTGGAACTGACAACACAACTAGGGGGAGTATCCATATACATCACAGATACACACACCTCCAGGTTAGTAGCACTGCACAAAGCATCACAGACCATACATATACAACTACCATTGTGCAATACTGCCTTTCAGTTTGTTGCCTGCTACAGAACACACTCACAAACTCAGGAACCACACTCGGCTTTTGTGGGAACTATGGTGAATATGAAGGTCTCCACAGACACCATTATATTGTGTGACTTCATATACACACATATTGACTGGGGATACTACTCAAGCCCCGACAACCTCACCCAACAGTCACTACAATTTGTGGACTCATATGCTTTGGCACAACCAGTCAGCACAGCCACAAGGGGGAATACATATTGGACCTGCTCATCACCAACATGGGGACTCTATGTTCCACAGTAGTGATATACCCCTCATTGGTAAGGTCAGAACATACATGTATCTCAGAAGACATACATATACCCTCCACACACGCATTCTGGGTAATCTTGGTGAACTTCTCATGAGCCAACATCTCACTTCACCAAAGCAAGGTGGTATCCTTCAGAGATCCTGAGACAGTGGCATATACGGCTCACACTGCTGCATCCTTTACCTGCACATTCTATGGACACCTAGTGGACTGCATGGATTGTGCTATCCCAAATAACAACAAGACCCACTACTACAATGGCAGGGGACCTGTCTGCTAGACCCCATCCATTAATAAGCTGTACAACGTCAGGAGGACGCTGCTACATGATAGAGCACAATCCCAGACTGGGAAGACATCTGTGATCTGTACTAGCAGACAGCTACAATCACTCATGGACTTTTCCAAGGGCCGCTTCTACCAGACAATTGCACCTTACATGTAGGACTATCACACGGCCTTCTTCAGTTATGTCAGGAATCTGGGTGGACACTCACTGATATACTGTGAGTTACTGCATACTGACTAAACCTACCCTGAACCCACTGGCATTGCATACATCCTGGCAAACAGGTTCAGTGCAGATGTCTCCCACCCATCCCCCCTAAGGAGCAACTATCCATCCCAACAAAGTATAACCTCCTTGACATCACACAGTAACAGGTGAGTGCTGCTCTCCCCACAGCATACATCACAGTATCAATGTGACCAGATGGTGTCCCAGCCTGCATCATACATGAGCATCATGACAAACGCAACCCTCACATTACATCACTGTTTAATATCGGAGTTACCACAGGATATGTATCCAAGGAATGGCGTACTGCGACAGTGGTCCCGCTCCGCAGAGTTGGTGCCACAACGGACCACAGACAATATTGCCCTATAAGCCTATGTAGCCTGTTCTGCAAAGCTATGGAGCATATTGTCATGGGACTCCTACACATAGACATTGGGAACCTACAGACACTGTGTCCTACTCATTTCAGCATTGTTGTGGGCAGATCTTGCCTCTTGAACCTGTAGGTATTCTTTAAATGGCTAACAGGTCCATCGACATAGGGATGGCTGTCCACACAGCCTACCTGAACCTTGCAAAACCATTCAACACAATAACCCACTGGGCCATTATGCATAGACTCACCAGCATCAATTTGGACACATATCTCACACAATGGATTGATACCTAGATCAGGGATAGCACCCACATGGTCAGAATTGCAGGTGCCATGTCTGACTATACACCAGTTACACATGGCATCCTGCACAGCTTGGTCCTGGGATCTCTCTTGTTCAGTATATATTTGTCTTACGTACAGGCTATCACAGGGGGAATATGGCTGAACATGTTTGCACTTGACTGCAAACTGGGTGCCATGATAAACTCTCCAGCTGCCACATGCATACTCAATCAGGGTCTCACAGAGATGGATGACTGGTGCCTGAGACATGGCCTACAGCTAAATGCCATTAGTTGCATAGTCATCCCCTTTGGGAGTAACAACATGCCGAGACATTACCACATAGGTAATACTCCATTACATATGGTAGGAGTTGTTAGGGGTTTGGGGACATCACTTGTTCGTACTGTCACCTTTAACATTCACGTTGCCAAAGTGGTTGGACACACCTTCTATGTGTGCCACCTTATCCCATATGGTTCCACATCTAGATCGAGTGAGGTCATTGTGCCCCTATACTCATCACATCCATGCTTGGTTACAATGCCACATTTGGGGTATATCTTACCTGACACCTGCAGCAACTGTACTGGCCATGGACGGTCCTCACCAAGCAGATCTAGGGACTCACAGAGATGCCCTGCATAGTTCAGATGCAGTAACTCCAGCTCTATTCAGTCGCTTACCACCTACTCAGATATGATGTGTGCCTGTTGTTTACAGATATACCCAAACCAGAATTAGTGGACATGCTCCACCTCAGGATATCCAACTCCCTTGGAGCTACACACTGCAGGGACGTATACCTCAGCACAGATGTTAATAGGACATTGTGGAGGGACAGATTCTTATCCCAGAGGCTCCACTCACTACAGAATGTAATCCCAGTTTCACATAGGCAGAGCCACCCACTGACCACCCACTAGAGACATCTTGATGACTGTATGGGTGATTGTATATTTACCCCTGGGATATCTTATGTGTCCGTGCTAGACAGAGGCAGACTAGCATAAACGTACATGGGCTATCTTGTGTGACCTACTATTCACACACACAGTGTAGTAATCTGACAGGGTTGCAAATGGCAAACACACTCTGGCTAGGCTTGCACATGCACTAGGGCAGATAGTCTAGTATCAACCTCTGAACCTATGCTAATGTTCAAGATGCACAATGTTTATTGCTGATACTGTTTGCAGGTTTTTATCATCTTTGCTTTACCAGTTTCCATGAAGAACTTCAGTATCTGCAGAACATATTTGATTATGACAGGGTTCCACTATATTATAGATGTGTCTGTTGTCATATAACTGTGTGCACAGGGTGGATTGCTGTATAGTGACTGGTTCCTGGGTTAACACATGCAACTGCCAGATATGCATGGCCCACTGCTGTAATCAGACATGGCCTAAGTGTGTGAGCATGCCCAGTTTTGACATTCCATGTTTTGTTGCCTGACATTTGTCTCATTTATTCAAGTGTGTGAGCATGCCCAGTGTGACCCTTCAGTATGTTGCTATCTGAGGTCCACTACATTTGCTGACGTGTGCGAACATGACCAATATTAACATTTATACTGTGTGTGTTGGAAGTCAGGTTCTGTTCTCACTGCAGGACTCACCTTTGTGTCATAACCCAACAAGAATTATGCTATGCCTGCAGGGTTTCCATGGAATACTTTGCATAGCCTTATCAACATTCCGTCATACAGGTGGGCCACTGCAATACTGTCATGGTTTAGTGGTTCAGTACTTTGGCTATAGTGCACAGTATCCTGGGTTCGAGGCCCATCACTGCTTTATACTTTCATACTGAGCAGACCAGACTGCTTAAGGGTCTGTTAAGCAAATATGAGCATGTTGGCTTTTGTTCAGCTATGCCCTACTTAGACCAGGCTTGTCCGACATTGCTCAATATTCACCAACATTGCTGGACGTTGCCCAATATTACTGAACATTGACCACAGTTGTGCTAGTTGGTGTGTGCGATTTTGTTTGCATATACTACATGGTGGTAATTGCTGTTTAGCACTGCTTTATATTGCTTAACACATGGCATTCATGCCTTAGGTGGTGCTGCAGGGCTGCCTATGTCGGATGCACATACTACACTCCCTGCACATGTTTGGAATCAGGTAGTGCCAACTTAGGCATCCCTTTTGCTTTATGTGCGAGTCGGAGAGGGGTATCATTTCCAGAGTTCCTACTGAGCCAGTGTATGCGCTATGCGTTGCCTCTTTGCCAAGGCCAAAGCATACTGGGCACGCCTCCTTCTGCCTACTAGGGCAGGCTCAGGTTGTTCCTCCTCCGAGTCACACTCTGCCTGTGATGGCCTTGGCAATGGTGGGGGCTGTTTGGCCCAGGCCTATGCTGGTCCTGCTGCAGCTGATTTTGCAGGATCATATTATGTAGCATAGCACATACCATGACAATTTGGGTACATGTAGTTGGTGTGTACTGCAAGGCTCCACCAGATGTGTCCAGACACCGGAACCGTGACTTGAGCAGCCCAAACACACACTCTATTACATTGTTTGTGCGTGTGCCTCATTATGGCGTTCCTGTTCAGGTGTGTGTGCATTTCTGATGGGTGTCATCAGCCACGGCTCCAGTGCATAGCCAGCATCCCCCACTAGGTGACCATGTGGGATGTCCCCATTGGCAAATGTCTGGTACAGCTGCGTCAGATGCCAGATATGGGAATCATGGTAGCTTCCAGGGCAGCCTGCACACACATGCCCTGGGCATCACACATGACCTGGCAGTTGATGGAGGGGAAGCACTTGCGGTTGAAGTAGACCCTACCTCGTTCACCGGCTGGTGCTTTGATGCATATGTGTGTGCAGTCTATTGCACCCACTAACTCAGGGTATTCCGTTATTTGCTGGAAGAGATGCATATTGCTGGCCAATACCTCACGGGAATTGGGGAAATATACATGATCACCGATGCTGATGCCTGTGATATCCCCATCATATCACCAGTTAGTGTCTGGAAGGTACCTGTTGCTAATATTCTTAGGCCAACACATACCTTGGTTTCCACTGGGATGGGTTCCCCTCTGTTGGTTCTGTGTGTGAGGCGTGGCCTGCACAGCTCAACAATTTGCTGCAGGAGGTCTCTGTCCACTCTATAGCACTCCACTATCTCCAGCTCATGTAGCCCCTGGTAGGTTACCCTGGGCTTGTACACTCTTCTCCGTCTCCTCACTGTGGGTTGTCCAGCAGCATTTCCATTGTCACCACCCTCAGCATGTTGCACATGTCGCCTTATAACAGCAATGGCAGCCCTAACATTTTTTTGTCTCAGTAAAGCTTTTTCAGTTTTCACTTCTATTAGCTTACTGCAGTGTCTGTTGTGAGAAACCTAATGGACTGTTGTTGGCAGAGTTTTAAGTGCTAGGCTGGGCTGGGCTAGTGTACTGCCTGTGTAATTGCCTGATTCTGATTGTTTTCACCTGCTAGCTCTGCTAGTACTCCCTGGTAGCTTCCTACTATTTGTTGTGCTTCCTTTTTCCTTTCTGTTTCCTCAGGGGGGAGCGCCGCGCACACAAGCGCAAACATGCGCACAGCAGCTAACATGCGAGCACACATGCTTACACAGGACTAAAACTTGCTTATTCGGGTTAAACCGCGTGCACACCAGTGCAAATGAGCTTACAGCTCTTTAAACAGCCTTATACATGCTTACTCCGACTTAAACTCGCACACTCACGCTTACACGCATGCACTCTGTCTTACTCGGGTTTACAGGCTTGCACACGTGCGCATACCCACTCAGCAAGAAACTTTGGTGTTATCCACGGCATACACCTTCCATTTCTTGGCTTTCCCTAGCCTACCTGTTGACACACCTATATCCATGATGTCTAAATGACAGCGGACACATGCCACTCTGCTCCAATGAGCTTCACTTCTTTCATACATACCCCCCTTGTGATGTCAACTATCTTCTACTCTGTTACTCCCCATATCCTACTCCTACACTCCACTGACTGTGCTCATTTGCTATGTAAACTAGTGATTCACTATCCTAACACTCATTTACATAGGATTACCTACTAATGCTTGGTTACATGTCTTAGACTGAGCTTCCCCCCTTAGCAACCTTTACTCGGTGGCCATCCAGTCTTCAGCCTGCCATTCCCTTGCGTTGTACATTACCACTTCCAATAAAATCCACATTTTTGGGTTTTAATTTGTAGTATTCTGTGTTTTAGAGTGCAGCCCGTTTGTGTGGCGCTGCTCTACGCTTAAACATCGGAAATCGTTGAAAAAAAAATTATTCCATTTTGCTATTTGCAGAACGGTACTCAGTTGTCAACTGAGTACATTTCTGCAAATAACACTGCTCTTACTCGGACATGTTTGGGTTTCCTGAATCGCAAATCTACCTCATTTGCATGCCTTTCACCTGCAATTGAGGTGATTTGCATGCCCCAGCCCTGTCCATGTAAGAGCCGTTTTAGGAGCTCTCTTACATGCCCCTACAGGCTGTTCCTGGATCGCTCGTTGGACATGATGGCTGCATGGAGTCTTACTCTACTCTTAGACTCCGTGCAAACCATCGTGAATCCGGCCCACTGTCCATGCTGCAATTTCTCTTCATAGAAATGATTACCTAGATATTACTGTGTAAACAAAAAACTTTTCTTGATGCAATCAGTAGCTGTAGTCTATTGTTGATGCTGCAAACCAGTTTTCCTGGGCAAATGGGAATATATATGATTATATTGTTACAAATCTCTTCTTTCTGGACTCAAGTTTAAAAGATAACATAGACCATATAGAATTAATTTTTAGCACTAAACAAAACAAAACTGTTTTATTCAATACTCTCACGTGCAGAAAATCCAAATATCTAGTACACCCTTTGTCTTGGCAATAATGTCAGTTGCCAGAAAATATATACATATATATATAGCAAAAATTAGGAGGCAGAGTACCCAGCAGTATAAAAGCACTTTCATCAAACTAAACAAATAATTCAGAGGACAAATAAAGTCTACCAAAGCAAAATTTGAGGTAAATTTGGCCTCCCAGGCCAAGGAAAACCATAAAGCATTCTTTAGTTATGTCCACAATCTCAAAGGAAATACACAATTGACTGCAGAACACATTGTAAATGGAGCCACCTATACTGAGTCAGAAGATATAACAAACCTACTAGCTGACAAATTCAGCTCCAACTCTCCCCTCTCTCCCCCCTCAATCTTCCCTCAGGAAAAACCATCAAATATAACTCCTCATGCTATGACTAGGGAATAGGTCGTTAATGCTCTCTGTAAAGCCAAGAACACCGCCTCAATGGGCCCAGGCAATATCCCAGGATGCCTTCTAAATAGCATGAAACATGACCTATCAGGGCCTCTGGAATTACTATTTAACTGTAGCCTCCAAACAGGCTTTCTGCCTCATGAATGGAGAAAGGCAACAATCATTCCTCTGCACAAAGGTGGGCCATCTACAGACCCTGGAAACTATATGCCCATAAGTCTCAACTAGTCTTATATGTAAAACCATGGAAAGAATTATCATAGAAATGATGAATAGTGATATAATAAACCTCCAGACACTGGACCCAACCCAATTTGGTTTCATCAAGGGCAGATCATGCCTACTGAACCTGGTGGACTTCTTTGAGAAGGTTACCAAAGCAATGGATGAGGACAAAATGGTTCACACTGCCTACCTTGACCTGGCCAAGGCATTTGACACAATACCCCAATCTGGTATTGTTGACAAACTCAAGAGGTTAGGTACATACCTGTATGTCACCCAGTGGGTAGCCAACTTGCTCACAGACAGAACCCAGGAAGTCAGAATTTATGAGTCCCACCTCTACAAAGAGGCCAGTCACAAGTGGAGTCCCTCAGGGATCAGTCCTTAGACCACTCCTTTTTAGCATTTACTTTTCTGAAGTCAAGGCCAATGCCAATGGTCACTGGCTGACTAAATCTGCAGGTGATTGCAAATTAGGAGCTGTTAGTGAATCCCACACTGACACAAATGTTCTCCAGGAAGGGATGACATAGACAAACAACTAGTGTCAGAGCCATGGACTAAAACTAAATGCCACCCTTGGTAACTATCATATTGACAACACACCCCTTAGAGAAGAACCAGTAGTCAGTGACTTAGGGACACACATAGATAGTAATCTTGCCTTTGACCATCATGTGTCTATAGTAGTGAGGAAATCATTGTATGTTATGCAACTTATAAACAAAGGTATGGCATCAAAGTCCAAGGAAGTAATTGTTCCATTGTATTCAGCATTCATCAGACCTATCATTGAGTACAATGCCTCCTTTGTTATGTAACTAACCAGGCATATCCAACAACTGGAATGCCCACATAAGTTCCTCACTAAAAGAATACAGGGCATAAGTTGCAAGGCCCTATCCCTGAATTCTGTCTCCTACAGACTTTTGAGGGGAGATCTATGCCTGGCATAGAGGGCATTGTCAGACCCCACACTGATGGACCTCCTGTATATCCACAAAACAAACAGCACCAGAATTACCCATTATAGAGGCTTAAACCTTGCCTGTGATATAAACAGGACCTGCTAGAAAGACAGGTATGTATCTCAGAGGCTACCCCATCTCTGGAACAGGATTCCCATTCATGTGAAGGAGAGTTCCTCCCTATCCCAATTCAAGTGCAACCTGGGCAATTGGATGGGGAACAAGAAATTCATCCCTGGTTTGGAACCTATGTGTGCAATGGACACAGGGAACTTGTAAGTGGTTAATCTCCCAGACCCCTGCTTGTAAATGTTTCATCTGCCAAGCTTCTATTTACACTTATCAAGGGCATCAGAACTTGTCAGAGGATTGAGATGCATGGCTAGGCTTAAAAAGGCTCTTGTGGTCATTAGCCTAGTAAACACCTACAAACTAGTGTGGTGGGTACCAATTTGTGTAATTATCTCTTTTGCTGACAGCTGTGGGGGACTGAACACATCAAAATCACATTCTAAAGGGGAATTGATCCAGAAGGTAAGTTAGTTTAGTCAAAGTTTGGCACTTTTGACTTTAATATATACACCATGGCTACACTTTAAATAGGACCATTGCAATATAGGAACATAGGAACAATTCCAGCAAGTGATGATGGGGACCATAAGATGTCTAGCCTATACTTTTAGACAGATGAACTTAAATGTTCTTGTCACCCTTTTCAAGCACTCAGTAGTACTTATTTCTCAAATTGAAAAGGGCTGTACATTATACCATGGTATAAAACAGGGTCTACCCATCCAGTTTTTAAGACAGGATACCTTTATATACTTTAGGAATTTGAAAGTGATTATGTGGCCATCAAATCAATGTTATTCCTAGTATTCCTGGAGTTGGGCTATTGGACATTTCTCACCATTACTCAAAATAGGTCTGTAATTGGGTGGGTTGGAAACTGTTGTAATAGGGTAAGAGCTTGCCTCTGCGTATATAGCTGCGGTTTGGAAGTTAGCAAAATGCTCATTGCCTTCTGTGAAAGCTTCTTTTATTCTTTTATTTTTATTTCTGCTGTTACTGCTAATACTTCTGAGGTTCTAGACAATTGTGTATGGTCTTTTAATCTACACCAGGAACTACATAATATAACAATTCCACAGGTTGGGTGATCATGGTCATGTGATCAGCCACAAGTATCTACGTCCAAGATGTCATCGTATCTTACCATGAAGACAACAGTGACTGCCGGGAATGAGGCATAACTATGTTGCCTTTTTACCTGCTAGCTTCTATAAAAGCAGGCTGATCTGCTCTTAGATTTCTGTTCTTTTATTCTGTCTGCGATCAATGTAAAAGTCTGAATCTGTGCAGTATTGCTCAATTCTTTACCTGTAACGCTACACCTGTAAGCAAGTGAACTATTAAACTGTTGCCAGGTTCTACAAGTTTAAAGTTGGCTGTTGGGTGTTTCTGAATAACTGGGGTGCGGCTGGATCCCTTCCCTGATTTTTTTCAATTATTAGGTCAGCTATTGTTACACTACCCAAGCTCTATTGCAAAACATGTGCTTACAAGAATTTTATCTTCTGTTTAGAATTTACAGTCTTTATATCTTTATAATCTGTTCCTTGAATATCAGAGAAGGTTAGTATGATAGTCTGCAGCTGACAGACCATAGGCATATAGTGAGATCCATTGCACTAATGTTTAACCATCAGTAAACAAGGTCTGTGTTCTGTAACTATCACAGTGACTCTCTTTCATTGACTTGGCAGGTTTTGTTTATACTGCTCAGTACTTCAAATGAATAAAAAATATTTTTGACTTACTTACCTCTTTCTTCCATTGTAGGATATGGATATTTTTTGTACAGAAGATATGCTTTAAAGTGGATTTATTAGACAGCACATAATGCATATAAAATGTTCACTATTAATTTGACATGTTACTCACGTCCCATGAAAATGTACTTTATTTTTCCTTAAAATGTACTGACTGGTGTTACCATACTGATCTCCACATGGACATTTTCACATTCTGTCCAAGAATGCAAACTCAAAAAAGTTGGAAAAAAATTGTATAGAAACTATATACATAAATAAAAATAATAATATATACAATTGAAATGCAATGACTAGAAAATGTAAATGCAATAATGCAACAAAGATATAAAACGCTGTAAGAATATGCAGTAAAATTATAGGTGAAGGGAGAAGACAATTCCCAATGGCAGTTAGACAATATAGCAAACGTGGAAGATGCAGATGTGCTCATTGTGACTAAGTCATTGTTTATCACAGAGAATATCTTCCTTCGCCATTCTAGGCTTTATCAGCTAATGCAATTACAGGTTACACACATTTCTGTGTGTGTGTGTGTGTGTGTGTGTGTGTGTGTGTGTGTGTGTGTGTGTGTGTGTGTGTGTGTGTCAATGTCAAAGATGGGTTAAATTCAGTCTTATTATTCAGTAATACTAAGGCAGAAATGTTTATGTCAAGCCTGGATGAAGCATTTACTGCACCTGAGGTGACTGGGGTTTGAACAGTGGCCCCAGCACTGGAGGAGCCAGACAAGGAGTTAGAGGACCCACTCATCTCTCCCATGGGTGGGAAGGGTAGTGATTGCACAGGCAGAGCACAGGGAAGTGTGATTTCTCTGGTGGAGAGCAGGGAAACCACTGTTTTCTGGCAACTTCCCTTAGGGAAGTGATGGACAAGCAATGCGGACAGACCTTTGCACATCCCTCTTCAGTTCCACAAGCTGGGCACACATGGGTGAATATAGAGCTAAGAAAAAATCTCACTAAACCCCTTTAATGGCTGTTTAAGTGACAACCATTCCTAGCTGACCCTTGCTTCAGTGATAAGGAATGAATGGACCAGTTGACCAGAAGGGGGCTGATGGTGGACAGACAAAGAGGAAGAAAGAACACAAAAAAGAAAACAAGTCTGAATTGGCCCATAACTGAGATAAATAACTTCAAATTCAACTTTAGATTAAGCATCATTAACTCCTATAGTATCATTGCAGGCAGTTTTATTGGACCCACCATAACATGGGGCATATTGACATCCTGAAGACAGTAAACTGTTAAGTATGCTGTGTGTACCTTCAACAAGATGACTTTGTCATCAGGAAACACAATAGTCTTGCTCACCCTGATATACCCTTGACAAGTATCTGTCCCCTCTCAGAACTGCATGACTTTTATCATCTCGGTATTCTTTAGTGCTGTAAAGCTCAGTGCCAGAATTACTAAGCTCTACACAAAGCAGATATTCTAACTACAACCTAACCACAGGAGAGCTTGTGATATGGGGCCTCTGCCCAGAAATGAAACCTATATCCACTTGTGATAATTAGGAAACTTTCTGCAACAACAACAACAACAACAACAACAACAACAACAACAACAAAAATAATTAATTAATTAATAAGACCATCCCATGGGTAAGCCAACATTTAACAACAAAATAGCTCAACCTTAGTGAAACCAGAGCATTCAGAGTCAGTCTAGGTAAAATAACAATGTACCACTGGTTAATATACTAAATATTTTTCACTGTGTTAAACTTTGTAACACTGTAAAACATCTAACCAATGGATGAAAAAATCTGTGAGGAAAGCAGGAGCTTTGTATGAATACAGGATAAAAAAGCACATACACTGTATTTTGGGAAACTGATTTTTTTTTTAATTCTAAATATTACCAGAAAGTGAAAGGAGAGGCTATGTGGGCAGTGGTGACCCCTCTTTTGCTAACTTGGCTGGTGGTAAGATGAGATTTTAGTAGGAGCTTCCTTGTCTGATAGTTACCTTTTTACAGAATGTTTGCTGATAACCTATTTTTTTTATCTAGAAAGATCCTAATGTGGAAATTTTCTAGCTTGTTGAACATCTGAACAACACTACCTCCTTTTTAAAGTTTCCCTTGGAAGAAATGGTCTGGAAGTACATTTTCTAGATATTATAACTGGATTAATAGAAGATACTGGGTGTTTTGAAAGCAAAGACGTTAGAAAGAATACATCGCTACAGCGGTTAGCACCTCACAGCAAGAAGTTCTCCAGTTTGATTCTCGGTTAGAGTGCCTTCTGTGTGGATTCTGCATGTCCTCACTGCGGTTGAGTGAGTTTTAAAGACATGCAGGTAGGTGCGTGCATGTGTGTGTGTGCCTTCTGTGAAGGTTGGGTATTGGGATGGCAACTCAACACTGTAAAAACTTTACATCCAATCAATCTGTGGACCGGTGATCTGCTGTGGTGACCCCTAACCGAGAAAAGCTGAAAAACATTGCGATTGTTATGTCATAACTTAATGTTACCATATCTATTTGCTGACTTGCCAGTTCTGCTAAAATGAAGGACAAAAAAGGTCTACTTTATTTCTTGACTCTTCCTTGCTTATTGGTCACTTAGTGTGTTACTTAACAGTTATAATAAGAGGAAACAAAACAAAGCACATTTATCATATTTTATAGGCTCATTTATTTAACCCTTTTTTGTACATTCAGTTAAATCAATATGCACAAAGACAAATTAGATAAAAAAAATATTTATTTATTTTAATCAGTTTTGGATAGTAGATGAGCTGAAGACAATATATTACAATAGTACAGTGGTAAAAATGCATAATAATGTTTAAAAGACATAACATTTAAAATACATTCCAGAGCCAGCTGGAATAAAACAGTTTCTCTAGATCTTTTATAATTCATTTTACATAAATACAAAAATAAATAAGTGACAGTTACACTTTAGAAAAATAGTACATTTGCAATTATTTGGAGATGTTTAATACAAGTAGTGTTTGTGGTCACTTAAATCTGTACACTAAAAGAATGTCGATGTGTTGTGTAGGATTACAGTTTAATTGACACTCCATGCACACTATATGTAGATGTTTCTGTAAATGCTGAACGATGAAATATAAAAGGAAATACAAAAGTATAATCTGTCAATGCCATGAAACTGTTGCAGCTGTTGCTTTCTAAATTATAAGTGCTACAGGATGTTCACATTTTCTTGATTATACAGTATCCAATACTTGTTTAATACCTGGGCCTGAATTTCCAGATTAAACCTTCTCCTCCAGTAATCTTCACCTATTCTGCTTCTTGCTTAGGAATCGGTATACGTGCACCTCTCTGACTTTTTCTCTGTATTCTCCCCTCATTACATAAAATAAAGAAATGCATTTGTTCTCATTGCAAGGCATCAGAGAAATTACATATACTTCCCATGAGACGATATAGACATTTGTGAAGTCCATACCTTATACCATGTAATATGACAGTCAAAAAACATATTGCCAAGAATAATTAGAATTAATATGGAACACAGTATTACTTTTTCCTGTCTGCTGATACAGAAAACATGCCATTCTTCAGATAGTCAGCAGGTGGCGGTCAAAGCCCATACAGTAAGTTTTCCTCTCAGCAATAAACTCTGTACCTTGAAATTCTTCTAGTTTGAAGACAAGTTCACTTTCTCCATGCAATAATGTTGACTCCATGGCAACTCTACATATTGCCTCTAACATGTCAGTACATTAGGATAAATTATACTGCGTTTTACTGTGTGACTGATACTGTGTATGAAAGCCTTAAACTATGCCTTGATATCTATTCTATGTGGCAACGACTGGCAGTCATGAGTCTGAAAGGAAAACTTTATAATCTTTAGTTTCAGACGTCTAGAAACTTCTCTTCTTTTATCTTCATTGCAGATTCTTCAGGACTGAATGCCATGTTTTGCGGAGCTACTAAATAAAATAAGAGTGCACTTTAATATACAGGTTATTACTTTTAATTTGATTTGCATTTTCTGAAAGAAAAAGACAATCTGAATAGCAAAACGACAGTCTAGAACAAAGAAATAAACGCTACAATGTCACGTGAGAAGAATTTTCAGAAGTACTCTAAGAAGAGAGGCACCACATAGATATTTTTCCACGTGTGGAAATTTGGGGAAAAACCTGTAAATATTTATATCACATGAAAGTTTATACATTTCTTTCAGATTTGCCAAATTTAAAAAAAAAGGTGACTTGTTTAATTTATTTATTGTTGCATTTTACCTCTCCCAGTGTGGTCCATTCATGATGATGATGATGATGACATGCCATTGGAATGGTAGTGTAAGGCAGGTAGCAGAGATTGCACAATGCATACCCATTTCTGTGTGTCTATAAGTGCATAAAACACACACACATATCCATGCGCACATGCACATGTATATGTATATGTGTGTGTGTGTGCATATGTGTGTGTCTGAGTCTGTGAGTGTGCGTGTGTGTGTGTGTGTGTGTGTGTGTGTGTGTGTGTGTGTGTGTGTGTGTGTGTATACACAGCTATATGAAAAATGCATATATAGACACTTTTCAGGTGTATCATGCACACTCCCTATGGGGAAAAATACAACTAGTGCCTTTTATAGTCTCTCTGTCATTTCATTAACTTCCCTCATCCATGTATCTAGAAAGCATTACCCGTATGAGACTGTGTTTAGTAAACAAAACCAGATGTGGGTTACAGAGAAACTGCACTCACAACTGCTATTTTAATTAATCTTTTTCTAGTCAATGACCCCCTAAGAAAACAATATAAAAACAAAGTTTACAAATCTGCAGCTTTCATGTTTGCATTAGTTAAGGCATAGACATATAACAGCTCTTCACTGTTATTGAATGTGTATTATTTTTGTTGTTGTTGTTAATAGATCTTGTATTCAAATAGTAAAATTGAGATATCAGTAAGCTAATACATTGTAGCCCATTACTCCTATTTATCTTGCTCTTGTATAAGCTTTTTATTTGTACTTTTATTACTTTACTTACGCTTTTCCTATTATCTTGTTGAGTAAATGCTTCACCGCCTCAGATGCTGGATTTAGGCAGACTTCATCTCCATTTGTCGACAGGGTGGCACTACAAAAATAAATCATATAATTTGTTTTTCATAAGTTTTTTTGTATTTTCATAGGTTCTTCAGCAAAAATACACACTCTTCTAACATTCTCTTTTCAATTGGAATTATGAATTTTTTGTATTTTCCCAGCCATCCTCATTCCTACATTTACTGCATTAATATCATATTAACTAGGCAGTACTGTATCCTTGATATAATGCTACTAATGTCTTAAGCAGCCATGAACCTAGAGATAATTATATGTATTTCCTTTCATATTCCTTTCCAGAAAATGGCTGACTTCTGCAGTGACACAATCCCAATTATCATTTATAGTGTGGTATTCTTTAATCATTCACAGACTCACACTATCCAATGCATTAAATCAGAGACACTCTACAGCATACTTCATATTGCCTACGATAGTGTGATACATCAGATGCACTGTACATACATTTCATATTACCTATGATAATTATTATACTGTCCAAATAGTTACAGCAGATAAACTGTTCATGCATGTTTCATATTGTCTGTGACAATTATCATAATATCCAGTGTTATAAAAGAGACACTCTACACGCATGCTTCATATTGTCTCAAATAAGTATCCAATGAGCTACAACAGAGACACTGTACATGCATGCTTCATACTACCTTTGATACGTTATAACAACAGAGGCAATGTATATAAGTGCTTTGTGTTGTCTGTGATAATTGTCACACTATCCAATGTAATATAACAGATGATAAGGTCAAGGCACTGTTTGCCTGCTGCAATTATCATACTATCTAATTAGTTCCAAAACACTCTCACGCATGTTTCTTATTGTCTGTGATAATTGTCACATTATACAATGGAGAAACTGTACATGCATGTTTCATACTAAGATAATTATTTTTGATGTCTTACATGATCTCCACTTTGTCACAGAAAGTATTTTTGGGGTGAACCTCCAGCTTCTCAATGTTTTTTGGGCGAATAAAATTATATCCAGATCCTTTGCAAATGCACCGCCCTTTGCCAAGAACTGGTGACCCTGTAATAAAACAATACTTTTATGAAAATAAGAACTGGTGACCCTGTAATAAAACAATACTTTTATGAAAATGTGTATACCCTGTCACTCTGTGATAATGCGGAAAAAATTTTATTTGAAATGTTTTATACTGTACAAATCACTTTACTGAACAGGAATAAGGTTTTGAAGTGAAGTCAGAATTTGTCCTGTTTAGAGCATACCATTCTGAAGATGTAGAACAATGTGTCATTATTTGCAAATAAAGAAAACATAAAAACAAATTATTTTTTCACCATACAATTATGTTTGTGAAAGTCGTGACACATTGTGCAGACTGAATGAATAGGCACATCACAATAGCAATACTCTGCTTTGCAACTTCATGAGAGATGAAATGATATAATTATTACACAGCCCTGTGAATGATGTTGAATACAAATGAACTTTGTTACTTTTTACTGCTAAAAGAACTGCAAACACATTAATGTGTTAAACATTAAATGAGCATAGCATTTCACAGTGCTGATCTAATATAGCTGTTGCAAACTTAGGCTTGCAATATAGAGGCTCAGTAGTTAACAATGCCCTATTTGAATCATCTCAAAGCTCTATCCTATACTCGGTCTCCTACAGACTACTGAGAGGTGATCTGTGCCTGGTGCACAAGGCATACTTTTGCATATTCACAAAACGAACAGCATCTAAGGACTTAAATTTTGCCTGCAACATAAATAGGACATGATGGAGAGACAGAAATGTATCTCAGAGAATTTATATTTTCTGGAATAGTCTCCTCATCCATGTGAAACAGAATCCCTCCATAACCCTGCTCAAGTGTTACCTGGACCAGTGGATGGGAAATTGAAAACTCACACCTGGTCTGGCGCCAACATCTATGATGGACCCAGGAGGTCAGCAAATCATATCCTAACTAGTATAAACCCCTTATAGAAACATTTATGACACAATAACTCATGGGACACATTTGGGTTGCATGGCTAGGCTTATAAAGGCCCTAGCAGTTCTTAGCCTAGTCCTCACCTATGAACCTGTGAACATGCTTCAACTTGGGTAAAATGATAAGGTCTAGGGACTGTTTGTGAGGTGTTTATGCACACCCTGTATCTGCATAAGTCATCTCTAGGTTCTTCAATTTTCTTTCACCTTCTAAAAATCATTTGGCTGATTAACTTCTTTAAACTATATCACTTATCACTATATATTGTATTTTTCTTATTGATGTTGTCCAGGCTATGGCAAAAAGTGGCAGAAAAGGGTCTAAAAAACAGTTAATTTAGCTGGGTAATAACTATATAATTAGAATACTAACACTGTAGTGCCAAATGACACTAGTGGAATGTATAGATCATAGGTTAAACTAATAAGGTATGAATGAGCTTTGAACATCTTATTGTTCTAGGTTTGATTACTGGAACTAATCTCTGTGTACAATGCTATTCTTTAAAATAAACCACTTAACTTTCTGTACACATCCGACTTGTTACTGCAGTCATTGTATAAATCTAATGGGTTATAGCTACTTGCCCAAACAAATAAATCAACTATTAAAAGACTGCTTATTTAAAGTAATCACAGGATAAACAGAAATCTAAACATCAATGTAGAAGCAAGTTTTATCTACACATAGACAAAGTACTATGATAAAAAGTGGGCAATTGGTTAGCAATACTTTCACTGCACATTTCTGCAATCACGATGCAAATTATTTTGCAATAAAAGATTTTCAGTGAAAACATTTATACTAAATCACACATTTTAGGGAACTGGACTCAGTATTGTTAGTTATATTTCCTTATGATTTATTGCTTCTTTTTCTTTGCCAGCTCATAACATATAACATTTCCTATACTTGACTAGTTGTAACTTACCTTTCACAGTGACGTGACTTATACAGACCAGGATGAGAAGCGCAGTGGTTACTTTAGTATTCATGCTTGTTATGTAGTATATCCCTTTGGGCAAGTATTCCTTCTGTCTGGCTCTTTTTACTACTGCTCAGATTGCTTGTGAAACATGACCATTCGCGTCTCTATTTATACAGTTAGCAGAGTGAGCTGTCATGTATTGTCCCACCTCCAAAGCAGTTTGGATTCGTTTTGAAACAAAGCATGGCAGTAGGAATTCCCCATGAATGGACTATAGCATGATGGAACTTTGTGAATTTCCCAGAAATTACACACAATTCATTATTTACTGCTATGCTTACAAGGGTGTAAGAAGATTTTTTTCCTAGTTTTCATTCTTTTGTCTTACCAGATACATGTGACACTTTACTTAAAAGTAATGTTATTTTATTGTGCTCCATAGTACCCTTGTAACTCTCACACAAATTAAAGTTGCTGCAATATGCGAGACAGAGCTGATGTTAAGAATCCAGTGTGCATTTGTCAGCACCATACAGAAACACAGGAAAGAAAAGAAACTTTGCAAAAAATTCCAGATCAGTGAGCACTTTTCTTACTTTTCCCAGGCATTGCCTTTTTCTTGCAAGCGATTCATGTTGTTGTATTGATCTGATGCCTTATAATTAATTTATTAAATGAATAACAAGACCACTCACTGTTTGTCAAAGTGCCCAAAATGCCTTTTGTTTTCAGTGTAAAGTGAAAGTGTTGTGGTTTGATTAGAAATGATCTTAGAATTATGAAACGTTTTTATAATGGCAGTAGAAATCAAGCCCAGCTCTTTGGGGTGCAGTCTGCCATCCCAACCACTAGGCTATACTGCAGTACAAACTTAAATATTTTTATCAAGTTCCATGTGCTGAGGATTAAAATAGTGAGGTCTGAGCCCGTGATTTTCAAGATATTGGCTTCTGTATTAAAACTACAGTATACAGGCATGTAATTAGTGCTGAAACAACTTCTCAGACACAGACAAAATATTTTCTTTGTTTCTGATTTTGTAAATTTTGTTTCAAGGGTCATGTAAAAACTAAACTTAAAGAACTGTCTTGTATGGAATGATATAGTTATGTCACTTCAACATTTATATCCAGTATGAATGAGTTGAAGACAGAAAGAAAAAGATACCACACAAGCTAATATAAGAAGGAAGGAAAATATTCTTCTTCTTATTATTATTATTAAAGTGCTTCCATCTGCAAAAGTTCCATGGTCACAAGAGCCATTTTCAAAACTTAACTCAGAAATATTGGAGAATGAAGAAAAATGTCCCAAGTCATGTAGTATGCAAGCATAATTTATAAAGTAAGACCTGTATTTGCGAACATGTCAGGAAAAATGCAAACACACACACACACACACACACACACACACACACACACACACACACACACACACACACACACACACACACACACACACACACACACACACACAGCCATAGAATACACATACATCCACACATGATATTCTGGTCGCAGTTACTTGACAAATGCAGAAAACATCTCGAGTCAGGACTCCTTCAAGTCAGTGGCCAGTGTCTTGTGTTGACTGAGGAAATTTCTTCTCCTTGAAGAGCAGAAAGGCTCTATCAATCCAGCACAGGTGTATCACCATTACATGCTTTTCATTTGAAATTGTTGTTGTATGTGATGTTTCTAAAGACATATGAGGCTTGACACTTCCATGATCAACAGAGAACATCCTTAACTACCTTCCATACCATGTAATTTATGGAGTATGAGCCTACGTTTAAGCATGTAACTGCTACTGCTGCTTAAAGGCCTAATTAAAGCCCCTCACTTACTATACAAAGGCATCATGCTTCTATAAATAGGTTATCACAGGATGTGATATTATCTTTTCCTTACTGAGCTCTGTGTGTGGTCACGTGTAGTAATTCAGAAATCTTTCTATAGCTTTTTGCTAATCTATCAACTGTTATTCTATCAACTCTTTCAAACCTCCTCCACACCTAGAATTTCAGTTCTAATCATTCCTCACAGTCGTCTACTGCCTTTCCTTACAAATGACTAGTAGCAACCCACCAAACAGTTTATTCTAACTCCATAAACTCTATCCATAACTTGGTTTATTAAATAACTTTAAGAATTAGCAAATCTAACTGTTAAACGATACTTTGTACCTATCTAGTATGTAATTATTGGAAGGTGCTCACATTGTTAGCTTATATATTTTGTAAATGTAACTACATTTTGATGCATCAATTGTTCTTTTGTATTATTGTTCTACGTAGTCATAAATGTATTCATGTCATGTTGTTACCACTTGCACATTTTCTCCTGTATGGAACTTTTGTCCCTGGACCTCCACTAAAAATGGGCTTATGGCCCAGTTGGATACTCCTGGTCAACAAATGTAACATAAAATAAATAAATACATAATAAATAAATAAATACATGGTTGCACTTTATATTACTAACATTTCCTTAATGACTTCTTTATGAAAACACATTTCAATTCCTAAGAACAGAGTCAGGCACCCCAATAAACAGAAATCCAAATAAAATATTCAGTCATCAGAAAGACAGTGCCTCAATTACTAGCCAAAGGGTTTGGAACACTCCTGAAAGTGAATCTTGCTGACTTGTTAGGTTTATATTTTTATTTTCTTTAAATAGCCTCATCTTCAGAAGTCAACAATCCGGGTCACAACAACTAGATGAGAATGTGGCCACAATTACACTTGAAGCCATTTTAGAGGTCAGAAAAGGAAAAAAAAAAAGCCAGA
>NC_056751.1:52122991-52242991 GCF_019279795.1 Protopterus annectens | reverse complement strand
TAATAAACATGATGCTACCTCTCAGAGAGAAAATGCTTAAAATACATAAACAAATTAATTACTAATCTAATTAGATCATGTTTGAGCCATACAATATCAGAGAATCAGTTTTATGCTATACAAAAGAGATTTGTGTAGCACAACTTATGTAGCTTTGTGACGCCCCTGCACTGGCCCAGTAATCAAGGAGTCTCAATCCTCACCACTAGCACCAGTGAGGGATGTGCACACTGGGTGGATGACAAGAACACACACAGTAAAGTACAATTTCCCTTAAGAGCACACAAAGATCACAGCCAGTCTGGGGCAGGTTTCTCCCTCTTTCTCCAGATCCTCAATAAGACTCCCCACTGGCACAGTTATAGGGTTAAAAATCTTAGCCGAGTGGTCAAGTCAAAATCTCCAGCACCCTCTCTGTTCAACCAGTGCTTTGTGTCCCTGCCCAAGTAGCTGACGCACACACTTTGAGATTTGATTTATATGCAAACACACCCACACACTCCTGGGAAAGCCTGGCACAGGTTTACTAACTATGCCCTCTTCTGCCCAGAGTAAAAGGTAGTTATCACTGCCACCAACCAGCCCTTTATCAGCTACTATAAGGCTCTAAGGCTCTTACAAAGAGTGAACAATTCTACTGTGCAATGTTACTATTATCCAAATGGTAAGGTTGACTAAGACTTCCAAGGCTATTAGAGTGGCCCTTACAGTGTCACCAAATACATATGTAAGTACGCTAAGAACTTAAATATCTCTAAACAAATCAGACACAATTAAAAGGTTTAAATATATTTAATAATAAATAATAAAAGAACAAGACAATACTCAATAACTCAGCACAGTGACTACAGAGTTCAGAATCACAGGAAATATTTTAAAACAACATTGCAAGACAGTCTTAAATAAATACAGAAAACATCTAATCTAATCTTACTATACTCCTATCTATCTATAAGATAAATCAGTGTAATCTAGTTACTTACTATTAGCAAGGCAAGTGTTGATGAGAGGATGTTTCCAGGTCCAAAGACAAATACAAAATGTACAATCTCTGAGAGAGTTACAAAATTAGCATCAAGATATTACTGCTGGGTCAGCTGGATGACATCACTATTTGTCACCTGCCTTCAGTTCCTAGGCTAACAGAAATGTAGGATTTAGCACCTCTGTGTCAAAATACATATCTCTCAGATGTTTGCCTAGAACTGGAAGTCGTAAAACAGTTAAGCACTTTTATATGTTAAACCTAGTAATTATTTCTGTTGCGAGACAATAGGAAAACCGCTAGCTTTAGACATCCTGTCTTCTTGCTGAGCTGCAACTGAGGTAACACAATTGTAAACAATTTCAACTTATTTTCTTGAGGGTTTGCAAGTTAACTCTGTATGTTCCAGCTTCTACCATCAAAACATACATTTGCATAGGCATATAGTTTATATACATTTCTGTTCGTTTCCAGTAGGGTATACTGTGGTTACATTCTTGAAGCTTAGTACATAACATACAGTTCAACACATACTTCTGCATGAGTAGTTTAATATCCACATAGCATACAGTTCTCTTACATTTGTAAGACAAGCATATGAATCATATTAATATTCATAAATGACATAGACTTATTTACACAATTCCAGATAGCTGGGCTGGCAGTATTTCCTTTGGCCACATTTCTATATAAATCATATTAATATTTTCAAGTGACGTGTAATTATTTACAAAATTCCAGCTAGCTGGGCCGGAAGCCTCACATAGCTCTTCCTTTATAAAATATCTGTAAGAAATGGTGCCATGAGGAACTTGGATAGAGGGGAAGGGAAAGAGAGAAAAAGTGAGAGTGAGAGTAAGAGAGAGAGAGAGAGAGAGAGAGAGAGAGAGAGACAGAGACAGAGCAAAATGGAGATATAGGGTGAGAGAGAGAGAATATGAGAGAGAGGGGAAGAGATGGAGAGAATGAGAGGGGAGAAAAAGTGGGAGAGAATGTGAAAGGGAGAGAGAGATGGAGCAAATGAGAGGGAGAGAGAATGTGAGAAAGGGGGGAAGAGATGGAGAGAATTTAAGAGAGAAGGGAGAGAGATGGAGAGAGAGAGAGAGGAAAAAATGTGAGAGAGAGGGAGAGAGAGAGAGATAGATGGAGAGAATGTGAGAGAGAGGGAAAGAGAGAGAGAGAGAGATGGAGAGAATGTGAGCTAGAGAGGGGTGAGAAAGAGAGAATGTGAGAGAGAGGGTGAGAGGGAATGTGAATGAGAGGGGTTGAGAGAGAATGTGTGTGTGAGAGAGAGAGAGGGGAGAGATGGCAATGGAGAGAATATGAGAGAGACAAGGAGAGAGAGAGGTACAGAATGTGTGACAGAGGAGGAGAATGAGAGAGATGGAGAGAGAGGGAAAAATGTGAATGAGGGGGGAGAGAGAGATGGAGAGAGGGAAACAACATGAAGGAGAGGAGGGAGAGAGGGAGAGGAGAAAGAGAGAGAGATGGAGAAAATGTGAGAGAGATGGAGAGAGAACGTGAGAGAGAGGGAAGAGAGAGGGGGAGAGAATGTTAGAAAGAGGGGGAAAGAGAGAGAGAGATGGAGAGAATGTGAGAGAGAGGGGGAGAGAGACAGACAGAGAGAGAGAGAGAAAATTAAGGATGATGAGGTAGTGATGGATAGAGACAGAGAAAGACAGAGAGATAAAGAGAATGGAAGATAAATCTAAGGATTGTCATCAAAGGTTGCCAGCATACCTCTCCACCTGTAGACATTAAAAATAGATGCAAAGGCTTTTGAAAATTAGATATGTGTAGATGGAAAAAAAATCTTGTACCTAGTTAGCATAACATTTGAATATCAGATATCACGTAACTCTTCTCACTTCCAGACCTATTGTATGACACTACTCAGAAACACAAGTAACATAAAAATAAAAGTGACAAAAATTATGGAAAAATACAAGCTTATTATCAAAGGCATGGTAAATGTATTTACATTAATGAACAATATTGCAAACATTTATCTTATAAAGTCAATAGTTTTGCTTATGAAAAGGAAGTTTAAGAGATAGTCTCCTTTCTTTAAATTATTGATGGCATCAGTGTGTTGGTCACGTAGTCTGGTTTCCTATTTACTAAAAAGGTTTAAAACTGTTTGTGATGGGGGTTTAGAAAATCATGTGACGTGTAAACTGAGCATGGAAATAGGAATGTACCTGTAAAAATAGATATGTCACACAGTGAGGGTAACTCAAGATAAAAAAATGGGTACATGCCACCAAAGTGGGTACAGCTGAGAGCTCTAGCTGCACAATACTTTGCCATTCATGCAGTATTGTAAGTTTAGATGGTATTTTAACTGATCCTTTTTTAAGAATTAAGACAGTCAAGGCCTTCTTCTCAGGGTAAGCTTGTTGAAATGCTGGTGAAAGCATGTTTGCTTTGCTCCTGGACCTCTGGGAAAGAAGCAAAGAGCAAACAAGTCACAGCAGTGGGATACAGTTGCTGTCACATCCATGGAGTGTTGTATTTGTGAACAAGGACTGCAAACTTTACAGATAGGTGGGCCCAGCAAGTGATACAGCTAGCTCATGTAAGCTGTGTACTTTTTGAGAAACAAATTCCATTGATAATGAGGCTGCAACTGCAGCTTTCTGGTCCTTTACTGACTCTTTGGAAGTGGCAGTGGCTGCATATGTTTGGCTGGGTATGCTGATTTAAAAGTACAAAAACATGCTGTTAGAATCCCAAGATAGGAAAGCTGTAAAATAAAGCATTCTGATTCTTACTGATGATACTTGGCTCTTCTTATACATACATACAAGATGTACTTCCTTAATTAATTTACTACACGGGGGGGGGGTCACTTTACTTATCCCACTTCCATTATGGCTAGCCTTCCCTAGCTTTAGACGTATTTTGATTTTCTGAGGACTGTGATATTTAGAACAAAAGAACTGAAAGTGAAAATATGGGGAACATGTACTAAGTATAACGCTGCAGTATCTTGGAGTCCTCCTACTCTGGAATGCTGTAATTTTGGAGTTATGTATATAAATACAAGACATGTGGGTGATTACCTCTGTAAAAAGCTCTTTAAAGGTATAACAACGAGTTTTAAAATTTGCTGTCTGTTAAGTAAATCATGCTTTTTTTTAACTTGTTGTGATTCACAGAATAAAGCCTCACATTTCTGATAGGGCAACCTTCCCTGGGAATCATTAATGTTGCATAGATTATATGCTGGAGCTAATAAAATTGACATGATGTGCATGAAGAGCAGCACTGATAATCAGATATGCATGAATCCAAGCTGCTCTACACATCGAGCAGCCCCAGCTTGAGCCTACAATACAGGCTTGCACCCGTGTTGCGGTAAACCAGGGCTTGTGTTTACAATGCAAAAGTTGGTTTAGATCAGTAAGTGAGTTTGCGCTCACAGCGCAACAACTGATAGGTCAATTTGGAATACACAAAATCAAGAGGAAGCCTTACAACAAGTGCATAACGAAAGCTGATACACTTATACATTACAACAAGTGCAGCAGTGGACAGGTGGGAACTTCACTGGCATGTATATTAATTTAAAAACACAGACTGTAAAATGTTCAGAAGGAAAACATGTTACTTGAAAATATATGCAGGTAACACAAGTTTACAAATGCCTACGGCTAATATGTATCAAAGTACCAATACAAGGATAATGGGAAAGCACATACATAAATGTGTATACAAAGAGAGAAAATTAAGCAACACCTGGACATACTGACCAAACAAGTACTGATAGTGTATACAATAGCAGTAACATGCATATTGTGAAGGGTAGGAAGTGGGACAGTGAACACATTCCCAAATGATTATGCAATGCAATCCACAGGTACAAGTCACAGAAACAGAACTGTACTGATGAATAGAAATAAATAGAAACTATGCTGCAATACATTGTTACATATTTGTGAAATATAACAGATGAGATGAATGTGCACAGGAGATGTGGGACATTTCATGAAAACCTGTGTGTGTGTGTGTGTGTGTGTGTGTGTGTGTGTGTGTGTGTGTGTGTGTGTGTGTGTGAGTGTTTGTTAGTGCATGACTATGGACATAATTAAATGTGTGATAAAAAGACCACTCATGACAGGTACCTCCTAGGAGAGTTAATCACAACACAAATGTGCCTGATGTCACTACTATGCAAGGACAACAGCTGCATGCACTGTTTCAGTTTATGCTATGATATTGTAGTGAAAAGCATTTGTACCTATGTAAGCAATGTACCTGCTGCTGCCACACATACACACTGAATACAGTATGATAAAGTACACTTCTGAGAAAGTTTTAACATCCTGCTGGAAATAAAAAATGACAACTGAATTGAGCATTGTCCAATTCATAGTAATACCTGGATTGTGACATGTTGCATACCTTGCAAACAGGTGCAACAGCACCATCTGGTAGTAAGGAAATCATGCATTGGCCACTACTTCTACTGCACATCAGTTAGCAAAGCCATACTGCAGGAAGCAAATTCCCAGCCATTTTTGCTACAAAAGACAAATGACAATACTTGTGGCCCAACCTTGATTGCTTATGGTACTTTGTGCTGTCCTTCAGGCAACTGTACTGGGCATACTCATAAGAAAGTACAACAATTACTCTACAAAAAGAGAACAGAATGTCAGGAAAAAGGTCCTATGACACATTGTTACCACTATGTAGAATGTCACACATCAAGATAAGTTGAATAAGCCATTCTTGCCTGTTACCACTGTATTGCAATCAAAATAATAAAAGCCACACACACCACTGTATTTGAACATATACGGTGAATCTCAATATTCTACTGCCTGTGCACTAATGGATACATGTTGAGTTAATGAAGGTAATTTCAATGAATGGAAATTAATTGAAACAACTCACTGAAACTACCTTCAAAAAATTGAAACCACTCACTGAAACTACCTTCAAAGAACATTATAACAATTTTTTTGCTGCAGGACAAACTCCTCAGCCCCCTCCCCCCATTTGGGGGTCTACCCCACAGACTTATGTATACCAACTTTGAGGTCACACAACTGTAGAGAAAATGGTAAACACTACTTTCAGAAAAAGTATTTTTGAGGAACAGTACTCAGTTTTTGCATTCAGCAAAACTACCTTCATTTAAGTGACACATTCATGCACTAGCTGATGATGCCACACAAGAATTCATATCTTACTTGTCAGGAAAAACATACTTGAAGAGATAACGTGAACATTGTGTTACAATTCATATGGCTTTCAGAAGGAGTACAAAAGTTTACCCTTCTATATCAAACTATAAATGTTTCTGCTAAATGCATTTGTAAACATGAATTCTATCATATAAAACCAAACCTGCCTGCTAGCATTTTCTTACACATTCGGTGCTTATACCTTGTCGACTTGAATACATGCCTATCTGAGTGCATTGCCGATAGAACTGCATATCAGTTACTGACACCCCAGAACTAATCATATCTGAAGTTTTATTAAACACACACTTGAATATATTACATCAGCTGGGTGTTGGAATGGTTATACCTCACCCAAAGTCTATTTTTGAGGGTACAAAATCCTTTAACCATGTTAATGTTCATACAAGTGTGAGTCAGCCATATCACCTTCTGTTGGATAAACTATTTATGTATGTCACTAATAGTTGTCTTAACACTCATACATTACATCTACAAGGTCAGATTCAAACCCCTGTCTATCTAGGTCCACATTCTATAGAGCTGCTTATTAACTGATGATGTCATGGAACAAATCATAAGTATATATATATATCAAAAAGCACACACTGAAAGAGATGACTTCAGTGGTGTGTTTGAGGTTATATAGTTTACCAAAGATGTATTTCATAGATTAAAGTTCTGTAGCCATATAAGTGCCACCCCTACATTTAAATATCCACATCACATCTGTTAAGTAAGCATTGCTACCGATTTTCAATTATCTGTCCTACAACCACAGTATTTACATATTGCAGGATTTGAACTCCTGCCTATCTAAGTCCACATGTTTCAGAGCTATGTATTAATTGTTCACGCCATAGTAGAAATGCAGGTGTCAGAAAGAACACAATTGAAAGGATAACTTAAGATTTGTGTTTGAATACTCAATGCTTCCCTAAAATGTAGAATAAGGTCTCAAAATCATTCAGCCATGTAAGTGTTAAGGCAGTTGTCAGCTATCCATAAAACCATCTGTTGATTAATCCAGTCCTGTCTATCACTATTGTCTTACAAACATAAAGTACTTTTATACTGACAGAGTTGAACACCTGTGTATCTTGGCCCACACTCTATAAAGCAATGTATTAGCCACTCCTACTACAGAAAAATCTTTCTACATGTGTGAGACAGCACACATTTTCAGGGATGACATTGTCATTGTGCTGCAAGGCAAATGTTTGTCTTAAAGGGTTGGGGAAACCATCTCTCACTGTAAATGTTTACACTGTGTGGAAGTGTACACATCAGATCTGTTGAACAAGCCAGTCTGATCTGTCACAATAGTCACACATACTCACAGATACTGCTAGATTTGAGCACCTGCCTATATAAGTTCACAACTGCTCACTTAACAGAAGTCTAACTACAAGTGTCACAAAGAAAACAATTGACGGGATGATCTCAACAATGTGGTGCAAGTTAAATGTTGATCCTAAAAGTAAAAGAAATGGTTGGAGAGCCCTCTCCCTGTGTGAATGTTTCTTTCAAGTAGAAGTGTACACATCAGATCTGTTCATAGATTAGTACTCAGCTAGCTGCCCTTGCGAGACATTTTAAGCCTAGCCAATTATCCCTTGTGAGACTCAAATCCTGCACCTTGTGTGTGGAAGGCAACCACCTTAACCATTAGGCCACCCTCCCAACCCATTCCTATTTGTCATTATAGTCATGCTCATACTAGTTAGTCATTGCTGGATTTGAACCCCTGTGATCTAGAGAACCATGTATTAACTGCTTATGTAGCAGGAGACTTTTTTCAAGTGTTGGGTAGAACATAGTTGTACTTATATGTTTGAGAGAAGGGGCAGTACAGTGTGACAAACACAAAATCAATGTGTTGATCACAACAAACCTAATGTAGCAATGACCCATACATCACATAATTGACATTAATTGTTGCATCATAAATTATATATATGTGTGCCATATTAAGGTGTATTGAGTAATTATATGATAGGTGATAGTCACAGGTGTCAACCAGTAGACTGTTACACATGCATTCCTGACTGTTTATCTAAAGAGATCATTGTATACAAGTCTTTTATGTTCTGTGGATCACTGAGAAGTATTTCTGATGTGTGTATTGTGTGCAAGGTAACTACAAGCCATACATGCAACACACATACACTGTGTTTATTGATGCTATTTTGCAAGTATGATTGCAATTGTACCAGTTCATTGGAACACACACATGACAGGTTAATAGTGTCAGTGCCACACTAATTTACATTATGGGGTAACTAGACTGCATTACAATGAACTCCTGTTATCTTGACTATAATATACCAAACAAACCATAGACGAGTGATGGAAGTGACTGACATTACTTTCACTCTGTCACAATCACTTACTGATGCTCACTGAAGGCAACCTCATTTGCATGACTGATGGTAAAGTATTAGTGAAAGTTTTTTAACTTAGAATTGGAAGTAGCAGTGGTCCTTGCTGCTCAGTGCCAAATGGTGTGTGAAGGAAAAGTACAAGCATATAGACATTTCTGTTTCTGAGGCATTTCTGCTCATGTGGCTCATGTTGTGTTACTCTTGTTTGTCATCAGTAAAACTTTTGTCATGCTGCTTACAGTAAAGTAATAAACAGTAGGTACATCTTTCATATTTATATGTACCTTTTGTATTCATACTGAAAATATGATTGGCATCTGAACTGTCTCCCAAACTTTCTAGATAATTCTTAATATACCAGTCTTTCTGAAAAACAATGTGGATTACAGTAACTATCACTTCCATGTTGACCCCTCCTACACTAAGCACTTTCCAATTGTTTTTAACAAAATAACAAAATAGAGAGCAAGCAGAAGTAGGATTCTGGTAGTTTAATTAAGGAATAGGCAGGATAGTTATGGGGAAGTAACAAATGTAGCCCATACTACACCAGGGAAAATGTTACAGGGAAGAAAACCTTAACTAACTTTGTTGTTGTACATACTGCTTGATTGGGACACCTGCCAGTACTAATCAACATTCTCTAGAACTGTTTGTTATCTGAGCACACCAGAGAGGAAGTCATATTTCAGGCAACAAAACTCATGCATTTGAAGGTACAATGAGAAAATATGAAGCAAGGGACTATATGTGCATCAGTCTTGATAACAATAAAGATAATTGCAACATCCCATATGTTGTATATTAAACTGTGGTGCCTATTATACATATGATAATGACTGCCTCCACATATTGCTATCAGTATTGCTTCCTGTCTTACAGTGGAGATAAGCACAGTAAATGAGGGCCACAATACAAATGTGGCTAAATGCAAAAACTTATATTTTTTTGTGATATGATGTGAAGTATCATTTACTGTCACTTAGCATTGCTGCTCACTGCCAAGCATTGTACAAATGCTGAGAACAGAAATAGAGATTTCTGTTTATAGGCCAATTATGGCTATTTGTATAGTGTATGGACATATTTTTAACCAGAATAAAGGTGTGAGATGGGTTTGCTAGGACAGTGGTGAAACTGGTAAACAACCAGAGAGTAGGACACTGGGAGAGTTATTAAGGAATGTAAAGGATGGTGGTGGGAGAGCACCATAGTTATCAACTTTTTCACAACCTAGCATTATACTTCTACAGATAATTTGACAAAATGTGATAGTCACAATATAAAAGATGTATGATAGCAACTTAATAATGTAGGGTGACCAATAGAACCAAATTAAGTGTGTCCTACACACATATGCAAAGTGGTGAGGTATGTATGGAGCATATTGTTTTTTTCTTAGCATGAGTGCCCTTTTCATTTTTTTGGAAGGAAGAAAAATGTTGAGGATGGTATTTTGGAATGAAGGGGTAGGTATGTAGGGTAGATTAAGTTGCAGGTGCAGACATACGAGAAATATGAGACAGACAGGGATGGTAAGGAAAACAGTAGGTTGGGGGTCACATTGATTATGGATAGGTTTGAGACTTCAGAGGTGCATCTCTGTCCAGCATGAATACAGTGGGAGTCTAGTCATCACCCTCAGAGCTTTCACCACTGTCTTCTGTCACAGACAATTGGGACAGTGCCAGATGGGGCAGCAATTTGGGAATATACTGCAGGATCTTTTCCACATGGTTGATGTTGGCACAGAGGCCCTCTTCATTATTTCCACCACCAGTCCTGTCAGCTCCTGTCAGGTGACATAATAGCCCATTCCATTGACATGATTCCCAGTGGATACCACTGCAACAGTCCCAGGACAGAGTTACATGACATAGTTGGTGCAGGTAGGGCAGGGTTTGTGGAGACAAAGCTGACCCAGAAGTGTTGGGTACCTCTACTGTCTGTGATGGTGCTACCACAGCCACCTGTGGAGAGATGAGATCCAAGCTCCTGTGGACAATATAGCTTCCCATGCTGGTAGTCATGTTATAGCAGGAAAGGAAAATAACAAGAAAGAATGTGGGGGAGAGACAGAGAAAAAATCATAAATGTCATGCTATTGTCATATATTCCAATCAGTGCATATTCTGATATAATTACATTTGCCACATCCACTGTTACAGTAAAGCTTAATCTACTCAGTATTTTATGCATTATGCAAATAAATGTGAATATATCTAACCTGGCTTATGCACTACAAGTCATGAAATGTCTATGTGAACTGAGTAAAATGTTAGTCTAAGCTACTGATTACAGAATAATAAAAATTATGTAGTATAGACTGATTGTTGCTGCTTGGACTTGAACCCACTGAAATCTATGCTTATCGAGTCATTAACCAGAGCAATGTTGCAAGAGGTATTTGTCCAGTTATGTGCAATTAGCATATGTTGACTATACATACTCATGTATTGCTCTTTCAAACATTTATGGCTTGATGTTCAGAGAATTGATAACCTATTTTTTTACAATCACTGTCAGTATGAAATGGCATACATTCACACCACTCATACTTACCTGTGTCTCTCTGAGGCACTGTAGTCTGTCGTGATGCACCTCTATATTTCCTTCAATCTATATAGAAGCTACACATAACAGATATAAAAAGAAAAAAATATTGAGTACCTGTTTGTGTTGGCAATTCTTTGTATTGTATTTCCAGGTTATGGACCACTATACTTATACAGCTGAGGGGGCTGGTAGACCTTAAAATATTCCTCCCATTAGCTAAGGAGGTCCTGCTTTTTCCTTTTTAAGTCACTATAATGGTAACAAAATTTTTCAGCTGTATGTTGCATGCCAGTTGCACTGGTGACAGCCTTGGCTAAGCTATTCCAAGTCTCACCCTTGTACTGTGAACCATTATAGTCACCCTGCAGAAGCTGTCAGCTGTAACATTTAACAAGGAGTCCAGCAAAAATCTAGGATTTCTCCTCACAACACCTCTGTGCTCTATATGGAGCACTTCCCTTACCATTGCCTGCCATTTCTTCCCAAAAATCTCTGGAAAAATGGCAAGGAATTGGCACCAGAAAGAAATAGACCAACCAATGAAATACCGCCTCGGGATCACAATGCCTCCCAGAAATACAGCAGCCAGTTTCAGTTAAAGAAGGAAATACCATGGATATAAAACCTGAAACCCCTTAACATAAAACTGGGAGGGCCTGTAAATAAGAAACAGCTCAAACTGAAAATGGAAAGTCCAGCTGAAAAACTAAATAATGTCTGAAGTGGAAACAATACCACAACCAGATAAAAGAAAATATTTATTGATCTAAGTGTTTTGTTCCTACAAAGTAAACTGGGACTTCATCAGAGATAAACGTAATCAACATTCATTCCTTAAATAACATTAGAACCACCCACTAATTATTCAAATAATTTCTTAAAGTGATACCCATACACAAAACCACTTATAGTTGTTTGTAGCACCTTGTACATACAAAATAGACAGAACACAGCTCAGCTTTAAAATCAGATCCACATCATGTTGTATACTAAATAAAATTAATGCAAAAACAAATAATCTTTTTCTTATATTAATACTACCACTGACTTTTTAAAGTTTACAATAGGATATTCTATTGCAACCTTAAATTATTTAGATGTCCAAATCACCAAAGACACCACACATAAGACTTTTGTGTCTAATGTGTTTAGGAAACCTACGTATTCTAACAGCCTCCTTCGTTTCAACAGCTGTGACTCACATCATCAAAAGAAACCATTAGTTAAATGTCAGTTAGTTAGACTTTCCCGAATGATTTCAAGTCCAGAATTTTTTAAATATGAGTGTAACAAATTATGGTCAATGTTGACAGAACAAGGTTATCTGGCTGAATTTTATTTTAATTTTTTGATGAAATATACAAAAAGAAAGCAGAAGGGGAGTTCTACCTATTGTTAGGGGTGGACCCAGTAGTCACACAACCAACAATTAATAAAAACAATAGTTTTAACCATAGTTCGATGCTAACTTACAGTGGTGATAATGAAAGAGTAACTGATATTGTTAAAAACAATTGGAAAGTGCTTAGTGTAGGAGGGGTCAACATGGAAGTGATAGTTACGGTAGCCCACATTGTTTTTCAGAAAGACTGGTATATTAAGAATTATCTTGAAAGTTTGGGAGACATTTCAGATGCCAATCATATTTTCAGTATGAATACAAAAGGTACATATAAATATGAAAGATGTACCTACTGTTTATTTACAAATGAGGGGGTGGGTGTAAATATTTTAAATATTGGATATGTAAAATCTAATTGTTATGTGAACTGTGGCACCAAAGGGGTGATTTATGTTGCTATTTGCCAATTATGTTCAAAGTACTACATAGGCAAGACTGAAAGAGCACTGAACAAACATAATTATGGACATCTGTTTGCCATAAAAAGAAAAAATTAACTAATGCCCTTTGGAAGCACATTCAAGATAATGAAGGACATAATTTTAAGTTTTTTTGGTCTAGGACTTGGCCATATGTGCTGCTCAATACATACACAAATGCTACACAGACAGACACCCAGGCAAATGCTTTTTTATCTCAGTTACATTTTAAATGATATATTGCCACCTGCGGGTATGTACTCTGGGATGGTTGATTGCATTTATAATGTGAACATTGATACAGAGATATAAGAAAATATATTTTAATGTTGTTGTTATTCTTTTTTACATTTTAAGTAGTACACAATGCCTGGTGATGCATAAAAATTAATTATGAGTAATGTCACCTTAGAACTGAACCCATGACAAAAAGGGGTATGAACGTCTGAACCCTGTATATTAATTGGTAACACCACAAGGGAAGTGGCATTACAAGGGTGTAAGTTGATGTATACAATTTTAAATAGAACCGGATATAGACCTATCTCTGACAACCCTGCAACTGTTGCACTTTGAGTTATTCCCTTCATTGGAGTAATACATTTAGGCAAATATGTATTCCTGTGGAAAAATTTCCATTGCATTGATTTTTATAATATCTTCAATAATAATTGAAGCATACTGAGAGTAGCTAAGCTAAAGCAGAGCAAGAAGGGGAACTGCCTTGAATGCAAAGTGTGTGTGTGTGTGTGTGTGTGTGTGTGTGTGTGTGTGTGTGTGTGTGTGTGTGTGTGTGTGTGTGTGTGTGTGTGTATGTGTGTGTGTGTGTATGTGTGTGTGTGTGTGGGGGGGCACAATCAGTTGATCTTTATCTTTCTTTAATGCAATAATGCAATGCCATCTTTTAAAAGTTGGTACTGCATTTACAGTCAAACCTTATTTTTAACTAAAATCTGAGAGCTGTAGCACTCCATGCAGACAGGTTATAAACTATAGCAACTGTTTCCTACATTTGTAGCAAGCAGTATGCTACACTTTAAAAAGAAGAATTTTTTTACCTAAAACATGAGCACTGTAGCACTCCATGCAAGGCAAGGTGCAAACTTTAGCAAATGCTTGCTACATTTGTAGCAAGCAGTATGCTACAGTTTAACAAGCAGAAAAAAAAAATTAACTTAAACACGAGCACTGTAGTGCTTCCTGCAGGTAGGGTATCAGCTGTAGCAACTGTTTTCTACAGCTGTAACAAGCAATTCTGGATACCGAAGCCAAACTTATTTGTGCAGTTGATGGCAATCTTAGCACACGTCTAATTATTTTCTGATTTTTTGCCATGGAATGTGAAGTGCCAGTTCTCTAAAGACATTCCTATGCACTGACATTGCTCCATGCTAACCATCACTCAAAGAAGAAATTATTTTACAATTGTGTTTTTACTATAATCAGTGATATGAATACTGCAGGTGACACAGATCACATTTCTCTTGTTTAGCAGGTGTTATACATAGAGTTGCAGCATTTACCTTTTACATTGAATGTGTAGTTCAGTTTAAATGTGTATTCAAACCCTGCACTACATGTGCTGTTTTTCAGAACATACTTCATCAACATGTTAAGCAATCAAGAAACTTACCTAACAGATGCATTTCTGCATTCAGTGCTGTCCAAAATGCTGAGTAAGGCACACAACTGCCAGTCTCATTTGTACAACTGATGGCTAAGTCTTCTTATATGAAAAATTAAATTTTGAATATTTGCCATTGTGAAGAGCACTACTGATGGGCCCTGACACTCAATATCAGCCATTATGCAAAGGATGAAGCCAAAAAAAAGGTAATTTATTTATCAGTCAGTGTAACGATTTCTCAACTTTGTGGATTTATACAAGTAAAATATTGTACGTAAAGACCCCTACTTTTACAGAGATGTCACCTTTACTAGATTTGAATATTTCACTTATGGCATTGTCATGAAACATTGACAGAAGTAATTGCTTTTGCCACCTGATAATTTACAAAGTCAGAGAAAGTCAAGCACATGTGCTAAGCATTGTATGCTATGATAAGTACATTTAGAATGCACTATACCCCATGTTATCATACAATTGTCAATTGTCCTGTCACAGTAAAATTTTGTGTAAATGTGATCCTTGCAGAGGTGAGGATATTGATGCATGGGAGGTGATGAGCAAATGTCTTCAAGAGAAGATTGTTCTGATTTCCTTTTGTATGCATCACTTTACTGTAATCCCTTAATAGCATGAATGTATTACATTTTGTCATCAGCATGTTTTTTTCTGTATTTCTGCATTTTATTATTATATATATGTTATGAGTTGCAGGCACATTGTCATCACAAGTATGTATCAGGATTCACTCCTAGGGCAGTAAATGTAAATGAAACCTTCTCAGTAAGACTTTTCTCTCTGACACACCCCCTGTAAAGGTACTTTTCCTTAGCAAAAGTGCTAAATAAGTAATTGAATGTGAATAACTGCTAACCAAGGTTTAACATACAACATATGGGATGTTGCAATTATTTTATTGTTATCAAGACTGAAGCTTGCAAGGCCTTACCAAGACAAAGGTCTTTATACTCACTCTTGTACTGCTTAGGTGTGTTGACATAATCCTGTAGGTACTAACACCATGTTTACCTGCCCATCACACCAAGCAACTAGAATGGTTCAGTAATGATAAGTATAATGATAATGAGTAGATATGGAATTAACATACTCAACATGCTCAGAGTGGTTACTCTACATGATATAAGCTGAACCTGGGGATATGGAACTTCCACCATGCTGGGGAAGACTGCTTAGTTTTCCAAGTGTTGCCAAACAAAACTGTTGCTGAATGTATAACTGTTGGAATTGCAATACTTTTTGTCTGAAGTTTTTCAAAGCATGGAATGCTCTTTACAATTACTGCTTACAAGTTTCATTTTTGAATACTTTCAGTTGCAATGACTGTTGTTTTAACTTTTCAAAGTTATGTTTTTGCAATGAACAGTTGTTTAATGCAGTTAATCTTTATGCCGGTTTCATGGGATTCTGACAACATTCTGATGGTGGTCAGACATGTCTGTGACTTGTAGCAGCTTATGTGGGTTATTGTTACAATAAAAACAGTTCTGTGCTTATGCAGTTCTATATGGCTAGTAGTTGTATAATTGACTATTCCTCTATGTCCATGTCTTCAGTTTGTTCAGTTCCGTAGTCATATGTTTGATCCATTTTCTTTTGCAGGGGTGAGCATATGAGGATTTTACAGGTCTTGCATTGATATAGTGCAGGACTGTTTGCTATGTTTTAAACAGCGATGCTGCATAAGGAGTAGTTTCTCCATGATATTAAATCAGCCTCCAGTCCCCAAACCTCTGTTGTGTTGGCTGTGTATGATATACTTTTTTTCTATCACAACAGGACTATGGCACCAACAATTTAAAAAAGGGGTCAGTCCCATGGAAACCTTTATTCTCAGATATTGAGAATGAGGTCATAGTTCAAGCCCTCAGTCTCCATGGGCCACAGCTTTTAGATCCTCATGTTGCTGAAAAGACTTTCTGTGACTGTGTCTGGCAGCAGGTGGTTGATGATGTGAATGCTGTTGGTGGCCAGAGCCATGACTACAAGACTGTTAAACATAGGGCCAGTGATAAAATGATATCATTAAGAAAGCTAATGACAGAACTAAAACTGTGGCACAGGAGCCAAGAACTATTGGGGATGAGTCTTCTACCGAACCACCACTCACTGAGACAAAGGAGTTCCTGTTGACAGAAAGGGATTTAAACAGCTCAGGAGAGTTCTATAGTGTTGTTATGGATGCTGAGACAGAGGCAGAGGACAATCACAGGATTTCAAGTAGTGATGTGCCAGGTATGCCATTCAAATAAACATATTTAATATTTAAAGTTTACAGTTTCTTTTACGTTGTCTAAATTTTATGATTATAATACTGCTATCAACTGAAATTTGTATTCCTAGGGACATCTGACATTGTGGTACAGTGACCAGCTGCACATGGTATTGGCATATGATTTTTCTTTTTAGTCTGATACACACATATATATATATATATATATATATATATATATATATATATATATATATATATATATATATATATATACCCACACACACACACACACACACACACACACACAAACACACGCGCACACACACACGCGCACACGCGCACACACACACGCGCACACGTGCACACGCACACACACACACACACACACACACACACACACACACACACACACACACACACACACACACACACACACACACAACAAAACAAAGGTTAAAATGGTCACACAGACAAGCCATTCAGTAAAAACTGCAAGAAAAACTCAGCCAAGATAGAGTTTTTGCTATGTGATACCTTCAACCTCCTGTGATAGAGGCCCATGGGATATATGCAAATGACTCCTTAAGGACATGAAGTGTTTCTGCTACATGGCTTCTGAGTGCAAAATAATTTTGTTACATTTAAAATCTTCATAGCTGTTTTGATTTGTATTTGTCGCATATATTTGTTATATATAGCCCTAATGACATTCCTATATAGATGATCATAGTTTGATTTTACTGATGAAGAGTTCATAAACATAGGTAAGCCTTATCTGTTCATTACAGGTTCATCACTCACCCTTGTTACTGCCGCTGACAACATCGTAGTATGGGGTTGCCTATCCCTGATGCTCACAGTAGCCAGCAATCGCATAAGTAAGCAAAGACTGATATGTTTGCATGTATCGTTACTGTTTGTATTTACTTAGATCATTTTTTTTAATTAAGTGATGAGCATGTGCGCTATTTGCTGCCTCTTAACCAGTGCCATGGAATAGTGTGCATGCCTTCATCTACCATGATCACCCTCAGCTGCTTGTTTCTCATCTGAACCCTTATCGGTGTCTGCTGGCCCTACCTGTGTTGATGGGAACTGTAGTCCCTGTCCTTGGGCTCCCTGCTGTAACTGCTTTTTGAGTCTGATGTTATGTAAGATGGCACAGATATGGTATTTTGACAGAGGTGTGGGGGGGTCATATTGCAGGGCACCTCCAGATGTATCTAGATATCCTAAATGTGACTTGAGCAGCCAAAATATGTGATTTATGATATTTCTAGTCTCTGTGTGTGCAGTGTTATAGCCTTGTTCAGTGCGGATATGTGGGTTTCTCATAGGAGTCATAAGCCAAAGTTCTAGTGAATATCCTGCATCCCCCACTAGATGCCCATGTGGAAAATTACTCCATGAAAACCTTAGGTACAGGTTACAGGTGTGTCATATGTGGGAGTCGTGGAAACTGTCAGGGTGATCTGCACGCACATTATAGAGTGTGCATTACAGACCACCCAATTGAGTGATAGCCTTTTCTATTTATGTACCTTCTTTTCAGTTGCTGATTTTATGTCAATGTGTGTACAGCCTGTGCCCCAAGTACCTCAGGGAAATGTACTATGGCAAAAAAAAATGTATGAGAGTATGTTACACATATAGATTTATGATGGCTGTGGCAAACCCTAACATTTTCAAAGTTTCCCTGTGGCTGTATTTTAGCAAGTGTTGGAATTCAGAGCTAAAGTGAGCATGGGGTACTCTCACTCATGTTATATGTTCTTCAATCATTCAGCTATGCATTTATGCTTCATTAGCACATACCTCTGCTATTTTTACACTCATTGGCATATTCAACTGCTAACTGTTGTTTTGCATCTGGCCACAACGTATACTGCTAGCTATTGAATCACAAACAGCTTGGTCATCGCTTTTCATCTTGCACATGAGCTTAGCATGACAAGCAGGCTATCATAAATTGGGCCCGTATGTTTTTAAACCTAAAAACAAAATTCCTCTTCTTTCATGCTTTGGCTTTCACACTCTTCTCTTCTCCTCTTCTCTCTTCTCTTCCATGCTTTGGGTTTTCCTACCTCACATCCCTCCCACAATATGTTGTAGTTTTCAGGTACTCCATTTTCTACATATCAAGCCTCCGAGGAGTTTAGAACATTGGTAATTGTTCAGTCCAGCAGTCAGCAAACCTCAGAAGAAGATGAAGACTTCCACTTTTTTTATATATACTCCAATAATCCCCTCTGTTCTTTATCATGTAAGATGATGCCCAGCTCCTAAGTGTCAACATTTCATGTTTGAGACATTTGCAAGAATCAAGCAAACCAAGTGCCCTACATAGAAGAAACAGTCATTTCATTTTTCTGTACAGAAAAAAAGCAGCTAAAATTAGGAAAACTATCCAGTATTGTTTAAGGCTCCCCCAGGTGACCTATAGTCTCAGTCCCAGACATGATTCCACTCAGCTGCAACATCCTGTTCTGTACTACATCTAATATGATTTCAGTCTTTCACAACAGTATTCATTCAATTGATCAATATTTGTGCTCTGTCCATTATGGTGCAAACAGTGAATTTCCTGAACTGATCAAGTGATATGATGATGTAAGTGCCAAACTAGTTTTAACAAAATGGTATTGCTATGCTAAATACAAGATTGGAAAGTCATAATAACTAAATAAAAGGGATAGAGGGAAAATGATGTCTATAGTGCCCTGTATTTCATATTTTGAAATTCAAACCTTTCATGTTATCTCATCTCTGACCATTTCAATGAATCATAGGTTCATAGGAGGTTACTAAGCTAATCACCCTAGGGCCTTTACAAGCCTAGCCATGTAAAAAAACCCATGTACCCTAACTGGCCATAGTTAGATGGTCGTTGTTAGCACAGTGATTCTATGATCAGCGTCGGCTACCCCTGTCCATGAGGAAAATAGGTGCCACTCCTGGGATGAATTTATGGTCACCCATCCAGATGTCAAGGCTATGATTAAGTAGGGTCATTGAGGAGCTCTGCTTCACGTGAAGTGGGGCTTATTCCAGAGGAGTGGCAATCTCTGGGAGATATATCTGTCTCTCCAACATGTTTTGTTAATGTAACAGGCTAGGTTGAGATTCCTGGAGTGAGTGACTCTTGTCTCATTTGATTTGTGGATGTGCATCATTTCCATTAGGGCACAGCCAGAGACTGCTCTGTAGGCCAGGCACAGCTCACCACTCAGTAGCCTGTATGATACAGAGTACAGTGACAAGGCTTTCAGTCTTTTCATGTAAGTCATGTTTTGGAGGCCATGGATTCTTTTGGTTAGAAACCTTTGTGGTCTCACCAGTTACTGCAGAATTGTGGTGAGATATATACAGAAGGCATCATTGTATTCAGTTGGTGGTCTGATAAGGGTTGAGTACAGTAAAATTATAACCTCCTTAGTCTTGGATGCGATACCCTTATTTATGAGATGCTCAATATAGAATGCTTTCCTTACCACTAAGTAATCAGTGATTCATTTAATTAATTTAATTTAAGTTTAGGTTGCTATCAACCTGCATTCCTAAGTCTCACACCACTGGGTTTGAGCTTAGAGGGGTGCTATCTATATCATAATCAGCAGGGGCTAATTCTTTGCCAAAGGGAATAATGAGGCAATCTTTTGCATTTAGTTTTAGTCTGTGACTTTGGCACCAATAATTTGTCTGTGTCAGCCCCTTCTGTAGTATGTTTCCATCATTGCGGGGCTCAATAATTGCACCCAGTTTGCAGTCATCTACAAACCTGGTAAGCCACAGGCCATCTACTTTTGCCTAGACCTCAGAAATTGATTACAAACAGTAAAGGACCCCAGCACAGACCCTTGTGGTACCCCACTGGTAACTGGTCTACTGGTGGAGGTGGGCTCCTCAACTTTGACAGTGTGCATTCTGTCAGTGAGCCAGTTGGCAACCCATTTAGTGACATATAGGTTATTCCCAGCTGGGAGAGTTTCTCAATGATCTCTGAATGGATGACTGTATGAAAAGCCTTGGCTAAATCAAGATAGATGGTATGTATTGCTTTGCCCTCATCTAGGGCTTTGGTGACATTCTGAAAGAGGTCCACCAAGTTTAATAAGCAAGCACTTGATGAAACCAAACTGGATCAGCTCAAGAGTTTGAAGGTCACCTGTGTCCTTGTTGATCATGATAATTCTTTCCATGGCCCTAAGGATAAGGCTGGTTAGGTTTACGGATCGATAGTTTCATTGGTTGGTTGATGGGTTTTGTGCAAGGGGATTACTGTTACTGCTTTTCACTCTGCTGGAAGAAAGCCAGTTCTCAGGTTATGGTTAAAAAGACCACCAAATGGGTCTGCTAGGTCTTGTTTTACATTGTTTAGTAAGCAACCTGGGATATTGTCTAATCCCACAGAGGTTGTGTTTTTGGCTTTGCAGACTGCTTGTATGACCTGTTCTTTGGATCAATATGATGTTACCTACTAAATAATTTGTAGGGGTTTCCTGATAACAAGCACATCAGTACTAAATGGACTTAACTATAACCCAAAAAAATAAGCAAGTGCAGTTTATTCATTTTGATAAATTGACCACATACAGGGGAAGGGGGTGGCTGGTTTGTGAGATAAACAAAATATCTTGTACTTTACAAGGAACTCAGGTCATGACTCATACATTCACTACTCATTATGAAACTCCTTAACATGATAAAGCCCTGCACAAATTCCATGTGTATATATTTTAACAAGCTGAGTTCAGAAGAGAGGTAGTGTGCACTTATTGGAGCATGGGAATATTCTTATAAAAATTTAGTAAGGAACCTCCTTAGATTATTCATTTATAAGTCCTTGATTGCCAGATACTCTTATACAAAAGGAAGTTAGATTTTCATTCAGAGGCTCACAAAGAGGTAGAGCTTGCCTGGTGATCCTAGAGGCATTGAGTAGGACAGCCTTACTGAAGCTTGTGTGGAGTAATACCTGCTGGAGTTACATACAACCCAAAGTTAAAATTTGGGCCTAGGAGAGATCTGCAGCCTTGGACTTTTATTTTATATGTAGTCCATTGCTGGAAAGGTTATATAGATTGTGTTTATGCACTGCACAGAAAATCTTAAAGGTATTGTTTGTTTTAAAAGTGATAAAAGATGTTGCTGTTTCCCTTGTGGATATACAAAATAAAGCAAGTGTTTTGTTATAATTACTACCTCCTTTGTTTTTTTTTTACTTTATATATAAATATATCTATCTATATATATATATATATATATATATATATATATATATATATATATGCATATATGTATATGAATGAATATATGTCTACCTATATATCTAATATATATATATATATATATATATATATATATATATATATATGTCTCTCTCTCTTTATGTTTATATGGATTCCAATCAGATTACAGAGTTTCAAAACTTTTAAAGTCATATGGTCAGGAGCATATGATCAAATTTTTGAAACTTCAAACGTTTTGAATGGAGATCAAGGTACAGCTCGGAATGGGAAATTTACCATATCTAGTATACATAAATGGCATGGTTTGGTTATGGTAATGGTATGGTAAACGGTTTAAATAAATTTAAAAAAAAATATCTTTTTGTAGTAGTTATAGGTGTGTCTGTGTATATATATATATATATATATATATATATATATATATATATATGCACATACTCCTCATACATTATTTATTTATTTATATATACATTTTATGTTCTCACTGTTATACACACACACACACATATTTTTTTTATGTTAGCAGTATTTAGTTTTGGTCATATATATTTTTTTATATATTTTTTTTGTTTATTTGTTTGTTTTTGAACATCTTAGCAGACTGATGAGTGTTTATGTAGCAGTCCTAGTTTTTTATTGTAAATTTCATATAAGGTGTATACTTAGTTAACTATGTGGATGGCAGGACTGTTTCAGCCTTTGTTGACTCAGTTCTGGATTAAATTTTCCAAAACATCAGTATATTTGCAACAGCATGATGAGATGGTTTATGTATGATGCATATTATACTGTTTAGATATCTGCAATATATGCCTTATTTATTATATCTGAAATCTATTATACAAGTTGTGGTTGGAACATACTAAAATGTACTTATTTTGCTAAAATGTTAGGTTACTTTAAATCACTTGGTTTCCACTAATTATTTAATTGGAGGGAAAAAGGTTGCTAGCAGTGATTGGTTTAACAGTGTTTAAAATGTTTAGGCTTGTGACAGAATTTTGTGTCTGAAGAAGCGTAGGAGTACTATGTGGAAGCACTTACATGTTTTTTACTAAATAATTTGTTTGGTCTTGTGCCATGCATGTCCTTTGCCTGCTTGGATTTCTTGCAGTAAGCATTACATATCAAAACACAATAGAAAGTAGCAATATATAAAAAACACTGAACTATAGCAATTAATAGTGGTAGTGATAATTATGAGAGAAATATACATTTTACAGCTTTACACGGTACAATTATACCAGTAATAAGCAAAGAGATTCAGGGAGTATCACTGTACCTTATTACCTGTTATTGATGTAGCATATACTCCACAGGCTTACACCTTCAGTGTAATGTTTGGGGTCTACAGAGTACTCTTTGTTGGGTTACATCCTTAAATCCCAAATTTTGCCACCACTTGTGAGGTACAGGGGTACATGTATTAAATCCTGCACCACTAATCTCCAAATAAATATTTGAGGGATGACTGGCCTTAAGAGCAAGGGGGGTTAAAATTCCCAGAGAATGAAACTTATATAAAGGCATCTATCATTAAAATAGTGATGAATCGGATAAATCATAGATACTCTTCCAATTGGAAACAGTTACACTCCATTATACTAACGAATGAAAATTGTTTATCAAAGAATGCTTTGGTAACTGACAAAGATAACAAGATATGGTACTATTTGAGTTTAAATTTACAGGATAGTACAACAAAATTAACTAAACTAACACTAACAAACAATATTTTTGACGTGTTTAGAAAATTCATTAACACAGCTTTAGATATAAAACTGTGACATCGATTTTTAATACCATTTACTATTCAAGGGATTTCCCTGATAAAACACATAGAGAGATTTTTGGTTTATGGGAAAATAATAACATATTTTGTTGGTTGCAATGTATTAAAAACCAACAAGCTTTGAACAAACAAAGTATATTGTCAACCTATGCCTATCCCCTAATGACTGGTTGGTTCTTCAGAGTGTCACTGCATACATTAAGGATCTGTGTAGAATAATAGATAACTCATCCTTCAGGACCGTACCAAAAATTATAAACTGCATTTCTGGAATTCTATATAATAATATCAATGTTAAGAATGAATTATCATATCTATATAACACTTTATTTGTCTATAAGACAGCTCCCAAAGATTCTTACTGGCAATACCTAACTAAAGGGTTTCAAGTATCATTATCAATGGAAGATAAAACAAACATTTTATTTTCAGTTAAACTAACTTCTTACTCACAATTCTGGAGGATTTTTCAATAGTAATTTCTACACTGATCCTTTCTGACACCTGAGAAACTCTCAAAAATAAACCTTTCAAACAACAAGTTATGTTGGAGATGTCATCTCTCCACTAATACTGACTGGTGTCATATTTTTATGACTGTACTAATATTAAACCATATTGGAATGAGATTAACAAATTTCTTCAAGATATCTATTCTGATATATTTGTTTTGACAAAGTCTTTAATTTTATTGAATGTTGTTAATAATAATAATAATAATAATAATAATAATATGAAGAAATATGACCTTTATTTGTTGTGGACAATGTTAGCAATAGCCAGAAAATGTATAACTAGAAGATGAAACTCTAATGTAGCTCCCACAATGGAGGAATTCCTATCATCACCGAAGAAATGCATACTAATGGAGAAAAGAACTAAAGAGTTAAGAACTTTTCCTAAGCCACTGGTTAATAGTCCGTGGAGGAAAGTTTTGAATTTGACTGATACCCTACAGATGGAACCAAACTCTTCCTAACTATCATAGTTTATATATTAACTTATTATTTAACTACAAATGTTTTTATCTGAATCCTTTTTGTCAGGCTGAATGTAAATACTGTAAATAGTTATTGAATTATATGAATGTATTAAATTACTGTGTTATTTCATCAAAATAAAAATCATTTGAGTAAAAAAAAAAAAAAAAGAGCATACAGCAAATACACATTACTGTTGGTTATGACCCACACCTACCATACCCAAATAATTTGTTACACTGTACAACCCAGGATATTAACCACCTTGGTCTGAGCCCAGTGCTGTCTACTGCAGCCTTACCAAGGGCAATGGGGACTTAGCGACACACACACACACACACACACACACACACACACACACACACACACACACACACACACACACACACACACATACACACACACACAATTTACCATCAGGGGCTACTTCTTATTAACTGCCAACACACATTTCCTTTTTTTTTGTTTTATATTCATGTTGTGACCAGCCAGACCAGTTCTGGCATCAGGGTCTCAATTACTGTACACTGTTCCAATATGCCAGCAGTACATTTAATTATAGTAGTTTATAGCCAAATAGTCTCATTTAAAAGGCAGATGCCAACAGACACACCAGTGCTGCCAGGTTTAGTCTTCTAACCTGAAGCAAGATATCATTACAACCTTTTATACTTCAGCAAATGTAAACAATAAAAAAATGGCTGATGTTTAAAATAAGTGAATATGCAAGCCATTAATTGCATAGAAAAGAATTAAAGAAATTACTTTAAACAGCTGACATCAGAATAAGTCAAAATGCAGCTAAATAATCTTGTTCTTAAACTTTCTAGAGATCGCTATAGCTTTAAGTCTAAATGTAGCTAAATAATTCTGTTCTTAAACTTTCTAGAGAAGACTGTAGCCTAAATATCAGTAAGTCACTGAAAATATTCTATAGCTGCTGATGGCACATGTACAAATTAATAATATTTGAGCTTACCGTTTGGGCTGTTATTGTGTAGTGTAATACCCCCCATTTGAAGTTTGCGCCAAGTTTTTGAGTTTGACTTTTGATTGACAGGTGAGAGTGTGTATGTGGTATCATTGACAGGCTGCCAAATAATGTTATGGCAAGCATTCATTACTATAATAAGTTCTACAATACATTTGCCATAATGTTTGACCTACCCTTTTATAATGTCGATCGAGTAGAGTTATATGTGTATCATAACACATTCATTATATATAACATTCATTTGTCCATATAAGTCCTGAACACAAATTTGCAGAGTCATCTCTTTTAGTCTACTTTCTCCTCAGGTCAGACAGTAATGGGCCAAAACTCATCGTTCACATAACAGCTAAAAAAACTGTCCAAGTCAATGGAGACCAGATTTTAAATATTGCTCTCATAAACTTGGCAGAATATTGAGTTTTGCCTTAGCATGCATATTCTGAGGTGAAGAAGTTGTACATCAGTTCCATCTGCAAAACTCTGTCTGTTGACATGCATTGTGGGTGAGATTCACTGCCATTGCCTGCACCCCTGAGGTGTGGTTAGCTGCACTGGGGTCAGAGTTTACTACTGCACATCATGGGGGTATTACCCTGCACAATAACTTTTTATGGGAAGGCAGGCTGTATTTTCTCCTCTCTAGTTTCTCTCAAAAACATTTTGCTTCTTTTAGATTTTAATGTAGTTCATGAAGACCATAATGCAAAAACAGAGAAAAGTATAATGATTCTGATGTATGTTTATGTAAGTTAGAGGTTTCCCATATCTAAACCATATTTCAAATAGAAAGAAAAGCATAGCATAGTACAGTTGTGTAAATAAAATTGCCATAACAGTAGATGTTTGAATGATCACTGCTGCAGTAGCCATAGCTATATGGGTTATATCCTGTCAAGGATATAACAGCTGTCCAGCTTCCAAAGTTTCAGGGCACCTTTGACACCAAACTGACAGGCAGCTTGAGCTGAGCTGATCTGACTAAAAGACAAGTTTAGGTATGAAGCCCTTCAGAGTTTTCCTGCCAAAAGAGAGAGAGAGGGAGGCTGATCCCTGAAAAGGTCAATGCTAGGAACCATAAAAAATAAATGACCACACCCTGGCATAAACAACACACCAAAAAAACAAGTGGGATGGAGGGAAGGAATGACTACTGCAGTAGTGATCATGCGAAGATCTACTGTTATAGCAAGTTTAATTAGTACAGTTGTGCATGTTCATCATCATATTGATCCCTTCTGCAGTAAGATTGACTATATGGGTAGATTACTCTAGCTTACCACATTTGAAAGATGGAAGGAGAAGAGTCCAGGAGCCTCCGGAGAATGCAAACTGCAAAGCCAGATCTAGAGGTAGAGAAGGAATTAAGCTTATATTGCCTTGTAAAAGTATGTACAGAGGACTATGCTGCAGCTTCTAGAATACTCCTAGAATACAACCTTTTCTAAAAAGCTAAAGATGAAGCCAAGATCCTTGTAGAGTGGGCATTGTTTCTGCCTGGAATAGTTTTACTGTGGTGAGTATAACAAAAAGTATTACTTAAACAACCATTTGGAAATAGTCTGTTTTGATACAGATTGTCCCCTCTACTCACCTTCACAAGAAATGAATAATCGATCTGAAGATCTGAAATATTTAGTTCTGTCAAGATAATACATGATCTGTCTGTGGACATCCAAGATATTGAGTATTTTTTTCCCTCATTTTAGGGTTTAGGAAAGGAAATAGGGCAGTGGATAGTTTGCCTTTAAGTAAACTCAGATACCACTTTAGGCATAAAAGAAGGATTAATTCTCAAAGAAACCCAGTCTCTGTGAGACATGGGATAGGTTTGGCTCACCATAAGAGCTTGCAACTCAGATAAATTTATTGCAGAGGTCAGAGCAATCAGTAAAACTGTTTTCCATGTGTAGAACTTCAACTCAGTCAGGTTAGCTGTTTCAAATGGAAGAAGTATTAGCTTCTCTAACACAAAATTAAGGTTACAAGGGGGTGCCACCAGTATTCATGGAGGTATTTTATGCAAAACCCCTTTTCAAAAACATTTTTACATGAAAATGCATTAAAAGAGGAGGATACCTGTGCAGACATGCTGACATGGCCAATAAGAAAGGCCATAAGATAGTAACTCACACAAATATTGTAGAACCAGAGAACAAATAGCCCTGAATGGGTGCTGGTTATGTTGCTGGTATCAACTAGAAAACCTTTTCTATTTGCTAATATATGATTTTTTAGTAGCAGGCTTTCTTGCCTCCATTAGTACCTGCTGCACATCCTCAGGAAACAGGTACCTGAAAGGAATTGAGTCCCTATCATCCAGGCAGTCATTTGAAGAGGATTGATGTCAAGGTGTGTCAAATACCCATGTTCTTCTTTGAGTAGATCCATTCTGTGAAGAAGCTTGTGGTAATAATCCCTGGCCATTTCCAAAAGAAAGGAGGACTATGGTTGACTGGGCCAGAAGAAAGTCACTGCAATAATCTAGGGGAATTCCTTCTGAATCTTCAGCAGTACCCTGGATATTAATGTAAAGGGTAGACAAGCATACAGCAACATTCCTGTCCAAGGAAAAGAAAAGCTGTCTGTCTTCCAGGCCTTTTTGCATGGAGTCCTAGAGTAGAATCTTGTTAGGTGATTGTTCAGACAATAGGCAAGGAGGTTTACTTGAGGAACCCCCACAGATGCATCAAATCTTGGAACTCTCCCTGATCTACTTTCCATTTGTGAGGGTCTGCCCTTGTCCTACTCATCTTTTGGTTATATCCCAGTCTAACATAGCTAGTCTGTAAAGAGGGTATGACCTGGTCCCCCCTTGCTTGTTGATGTACCATGACTGTGATATTGTCTGTAACAACGTGAAGTGGTCCCAGGGAACAAAAATAATTCAGGGAGTTAAGTACCTTGATCAGAGCAAACACTTTTTTTATATTTATGTGCTTGCTTCTGTCCTTGGTGTCCTACACACCTTGCACTTTTATCCCTCTTGTGGTGACCAACTGCTTTGGAACAGGGAGGGAGAAGGGGAACCTGGATTTAGGGATATCTGTTGTCTCCACCAATTGATTTGTGTTCCAAAAAACCCCAGCACTGGGATCTGAAAAGACAAGGGGTATTGAGGCTGGGACCAAAGAGACTTCAGATATCACTGTATCTTTCTCATGTGGAGTGTTATCAGGGGTATCATGAGAATCACTGAAACTAAGAGACAAAAAAATCCTGAGGTATTTCCTCACAGTGACTGAAGTCCGAGTGGAAAACCCTAGGAACAGATCCAGATCCAGATCTATTTTTTCCTGTGGAAGAAAAGCTCTTTGAACTGCAGTGCCAAGTTGACATTCCAGAAACACAATTCTGTGAGAAGGAGTCAAAAAAGACTTTTGAATGTTCTCTTGGAATCCAAACTTGTAAAACAGATCTCTCACCCAAGTGAGAGATTTTTGACACTTTGAAAAAGACTCTGAAAAGATAAGCAAGTCATCTAGATATGGAAAAATGTGGATACTCTGTAGCCTGCAATGAGCTATAACTGGAGCTAGATACTTGTGTACAGCCTTGGTGCAGTGGATAGTCCAGTGGGTAAGGAAGAGAACTGATAAAGTGATCCAGACACACAGACCATTAAGAAATGTCTGAAGTCCGGATGAATAGGGATGTGATGATGGGCATCTTTTAAGTCTAGTGTTACCAGAAAACATGAATGAGAAAGAAGAGGAAACAGGTTGTGAAATGACATCAGGTTTAGGAAAGAAAGATCCAGAACTAGTCTCCAAGCATTTTCTTTCTTTGCCACTAAAAACATCCTTGAATAAAACTCCTTTCTCACCTGGAAAGGGGGAATTAGTTCTACAACTCCCTGGGATAGCATGTGATGAAGGACAGGAGGAAACAAATGAGTCTGGTTTGGAGAGTTAGGAATTACCCCCTTGAAAGAAGGAATTTCTTCCCATTGCCATCTGTAACTTTGATGTTTGAAACTATCTGTTGTGAAAGAGAAAAGTGGAGATTCAAACTTTCTGAAAGAAAAAAAAGGGGTTGCCAGGGTTGGGTTGGAGGGGTGAGGGACAAAGTCTCTTAAAATCATTTTGACTATTTTACTGTCCTTGGTTTTGGAGTTGCAGAATTCTTCTTGGAACCCCCCTTGTCATTTCTTCTTAAATGTCTATTTACTTGCATTTTGTTGAGATGCCTTATTTTATTTCTTACCAAAACTGAATAAGAAAATCCCTTGGAAAATTTGGAAAAGGAAGGCTGAAAATACTATAGATTTTCTGTATTGGATTATTACTTTCACCACACTTTTTGATGACCTCTGCCGATGACAAGCCACAAACTAAATGTCTATCCAAAGGAGAATTTAAAATCTCATTTTTAACATAATTTGGGAAGTTCTGAGAATGCAGACATGCAAACCTCCTCAAAACAGTACCAGTAGCCATAGCCCTGGAAGAAGTATCAAAAGAGCCAATCACAAACTGTATCCAATGAATACTGACTTGAGCAATGGAAGAAATTAAATTATTTAAAACAGAGTTATCCTCACAAGAAGAAACTGCTGATAAAACTTTCCTCATACTTTCATAACTAGCAAGAATAAACTTTAATATATGAGCCTAACAATTCAAAATTCTGAAAAAACAGAGTTGAAGACACATATATACTTTCCCCCATACTTATCAATAATCTTCTCATCCTTATCAGAAATAGTAGGATTGGAATTAACTAAGTGTTTAGAAGCAGAAGGATTAATTAGCAGCAGAAGATTAATTAATTAGCAGCAGAAGGATTAACTAAAGCTATACCTACTGGATCAGGTTTGGGAAGAGTGTATACAAACCTAAAAGACTGAGAAACTTTATACATCTTATCTGCCTTCTTAGGGGCAGCAGGCTGTCAGAAACATTGTAGGTAGTAACACTCAAATTCTCCAGAGCTGACAGTCACAGAACTGGAAAAATAGGTGCAGGGTCTGGTAATTCCTCCTGTAACAGCTCATGATATTTTCTTAAGGACTGAGAAATGTCAGTGTTCTCTCACTGACTGAAAATATTGGCACATTCCAGAGGTAGTCTCAGAGAAAGAGAACCTCCCCACAGGGAGTCTGAAACTAAGCTTTCCTCTGAGTCTAAATCAGAAATCTGAGGAGAAAACCCTGTATCTGTCCCTTCATCCTCTTGTCCAGATCCAGAATCTTGAATCTCTTTAGGAAAGGATGTATCCCTGTTTCTTTTACCAGAAACTACTTTACAAGAAATGTCACTAGCCTGAATTAAACCCTGAGTCAGACCTAAGGAAATATGAGGAGGAGTAAATACATGTTTAGTTTTCTGTTTCTTGTAGACAGGAAAAAATGGACCAGCAGTATTATTAATGGCAGCAGCAGCTTCCCCAGGGATGGGCCCAACATTCTGTCTAAACAGGTAAACCTTCCTTGCTCCATCTCCCAGGACCAACAAAGTTGGTTCTCCCATGCCCACTGAGAGAACCTCAACAGCTGCAGAGGCTAACCCTAGTCCATAGTGGCTATAGGTGCCACACCAGAGGGATCCTGGGTAAATAAATGAGAGGTCTGAGGTACAACTAATGACCACAGCAGAGCCACTCACCTGTGGCTGAGGCAAATTGCATGCCTGCTGTGATAGCAGAGGCTGTTTCCTTAACTTTTCATTTTGTAGCTGGAAGAAGGACAAATTGTGGGGCTAAGAGATTTTTCCATGGTCAAGCCGAAAATTGTGTCACTTTCCCATGAAAACAAGCATCAAATGTCAGTAAAAACAAAAAAGTCTCTAAAAGTCACTTTTTCACAGACAAGCTAAGTTAAAAGCACTTTAAGACACTTTGCCAGTCCCACAAACTAAAATAAACACAATTTCTGATAGAAAAAAAAATGATTTTTAGTTATTTTAAACAACTTTTAAACCGACAGGGAAAAGGAACCCTCCCATTTAAAAGTATAGACAATCTCATGACAGTCCATTTAAATACAAACTACTAGCTTTAAAATAACTTTCTTGAAGATGAAAGTATCAATAATAAAGAAAATTATTAAGTGCAAGTTTTTAACCAAAGGGAACTTAACTTCCCAGCAAAGATAAGCACAAGCCATTTGTCGATCCTTGAAAGCCACAGAGGAACATGTTCTTTAGCGGTAGTAAAGCTTTGATGGGCTTTATGTCCAAACTTGCCTTTTAGTCAGCTCAGCTCAAGCTGCCTGACAGTTTGGGTGAATGGAAGTTGCCCTGCAGTTTTGGAAGCTGGCCAGCTCTTTGACCCTTGATAGGATATAATCCGTGTAGCTAAGGCTAATGCAATAGTGATCAATAATAAAATTGTCAGTTCAGAACTCATTGGAGGTTACTGTTTCAAAACAAAACAGATTTTTATTCTCTGCATTAAATCAAGCTGTTTAGAACACAGATTTCCATTCTAACATGAAGTTACAAAACTTTTGGTAGGAAATGATGAATGTGAAATTCCATTCCTTATATGTATTAGCCTCATTGTTAAATCGAACAGTCATAAATTTCACACTAGTTACAGAATAAACAACTGCTGATAGTTCTGGAATTATTTTGGTATTTCTGGTTGTCATACAAGTTATTTATGCTATCTCTTGAAAAGTAAATTGATCAACTAAAAGCTACTTTCTTAGACATTATAGCGAGGAAAGCAATAGAAAACATCAAAATAAACATAAAACACCCCCAAACATGTAACTTAACACCAAATCCATCCTCAAAACAAAAATATAAACTAATGTAATATAAAAAATATGGAAAATTAGGCCATCTCTTTCTTTCTTTCACTGCAATGAAAAATGTAAGCTAATCAAATCATACAAAACCCTCAAAATACACACTACTAACCAGCCAAAATAGCATCTTCACCTAAATCAAACTCGAAAAAGACATATGTCAATAAAATACTAAAATAATAATATGTAAGAAAGTCGCTTCTTAAAAATGAAAAAAAAAATATAGCCTATCAGAATACAAGAAAACAAAATATAACACTGAAAGTAAAACCAAATAAACTAATATTACAAAAATCCAGTACTGCAATAACTAATAAATATGAAAATAGTACTGAATACTACTCAGAAAACATGCATCAGAAACTCATTATCCTAGACACCAGTAATGAAAGGGAAACTGACCCTAAGGTTACTTGATATTACTTCACCACTGCCATTCAGAAAACTGCCCACAACTACACCCAGTGTCATGAATGAGAAATATATTTTGGCATGGAGTGTAATAAATGAAAAATCTGCTACTGTGATGTTATGGGTTCTGAGAACTCATGGCTATGTGGCTCATCATGATACTAATTCCCATGACTCTCGTTACCAAGTATTTCATTTATCTCCCAGATGACCCAGTGTGTGTATGTATATATATATATATATATATATATATATATATATATATATATATATATATATACACACACACATATATATATATATATATATATATATACACACACACACACATTTTCATACTGATAACATTGTCATATATTAGGGATTCCAAGATGGCTGCCGACTAGACTAGTCCCTATTCTTTGAGCTCCTCACAGTTATGTAACATTTGTTTTTTTTTACAACTTTGTAGCAATCTTTTTCCTCAGTTTTTTTTACAAAAAGATTTTATAAATCTTTTTCTATGCATTTGGATTATTTTTTTCTTTGGAAATCTTATCCTGGGATATATTTTACCTCAGAACAGTTTGGTGTCTCAGCTGATTTGGTCATCTGCTGCTTCAGATTTTTCCTGGAACCTGATATCCTGTCATTTGCACTTCATCTCTGGGCATGGCTACTAAATCTGACTCCATGGAGACTCAGCCTACGAAGGCCAAATTTTCTTCAATGCTCTCTCCTGAAAAAGATTCCAGTTCAAAAAGATTAAGAACATCTAAGCAATCTTCTGAAACTTCCAAAGTAAGTAATAAAGACTTAAATGATTCAAATTTTCATTTAGACGAACTAAAAGTAGCATTAAAGCCTATCCAAAGTGCTATCCAAAATTTCTCAGAACAATTTGCTGACTTTAGTAAAACTTTAAAGCAAATAAATGACAGAATGGATATGATTGAAAATAGAAATTCAGCTTTAGAAATAAAAACTGATTCATTGGAAAGTGACCTAAAGTCTAAAGATAAGATTATTTCTGAAATACAAGCTAAATTGCTGGACTTAGAAGCCAGGAGTCATAGAAATAACATCATTATTCATGGTTTTCCAGAATCTTATGATAATAAAAATTTGCTATCTGTGACTAAGAGCATCTTTGAAACACTGTTAAACTGTGAAACATCCTCAAAATCTATAATTGTAGAGAGAGCACATAGAGCATTACATGCAAGTCAGGATTCTTCTTCACCAAGGATTATATATACTAAGTTATTAAACTTCCAAGACACTTTTCAGATCCTCGAAGCAGCTAAAAGTAAAAAACAGTTTATTTGGAAGTCTCATAAACTGTCATTTTTTCAAGATCTTCCTTCTCAAATAAAACTAAATAGACAAAAACTTTCTCCCTATTCTGCTGACTTGATAAAAAGAGGGATAAGATTTCGTATGTCTTATCCAAATACCTTATCTTTTACAGTTAATGACAAAATGTTTATGTGCTCTGATCCCAAGGAAGCTAAAGATATATTTTTTAAAACTTTTAAAAAGCTTCCTGATTCTGTGTCCTAATATGCCACCTTTTTAGTTGGTTTCAGATGTGATGTTTTCTGTCAATGTTTTATTCTTTAGGATGTATTTGTCTATTATTACCTAATTTTATTTTATAAATATTAGATGTGTTAAATATACATATTTTTTTCTTCTCTATAGCAAAATATTGACTTTATTGTGATAGTAATTGCTTTCCAGGAATGTGGTGTTAGTTTTTGATTTCTAACAGCCTAGTAGTTACTTTTTTCTTTTGTACTGCGAAGTAGTGTGTTATTATTTTCTAGGTTTCAGATTTCAGTGCCCTGTGTCAGTTGTCTGCATTTTGGAGGGAGAATTTTCGCTTCTCGAGACTGACCAGGGTGAAAATCTTCTGCTTTTATCATCAGCTGCATCTTTTACTTGGTCACGCACCTCTTATGGACATTCGGAGACTGCTGGTGACGTCATCATTCACTGAGGATGTTCGTTGGTTTCACATTCATGTTGGCGCTTGTCTACAGCACTTGTACGCCTTTAGGAGTTAAATTATATACTTTTTTTTCTTTTTACCTTGTTGCTGGGATTAAGCGATGGTTGTTTTCAGCACTTAACAGGGTATATTTCCATTTAACCACCAGCGAACTACACATTATTTTCTCGCTTTAATGTGGATCTGCGCTTTTGAATGTAAAGGCGGAATTTGCCTTTATATGTACAGAATAGGTTAGTTTCATCTATTTAAAAAAAAAAGTACATTTTATATATGATGTGTTTTTCATCGTATTTTCAGTTAAAGCATACTGTTAAGATATCTGGTTAGATACACTGTTTTTTTTCATAGAGCTCACGCAACTCGTAACAAGCAGTATGGGGTTATTATAACGCGCGTTGCTTTTTACAAATTAATATACAGATAAATTGTTAATAAAGCTTATATAGGGTTATGTCCCAGTATTATAAGCATATTATACGTGTATATGTTTATTTTGTGTGATAATTCGGAGTTATAACTTGGGTTTATTTGTTCTATTTAGGTAATTTAATGAGCGAGTGTAGGGGAACTGTGAGGTTTATTTCCTGCTAGTATACTGCTCTTTTAAACTCAAAATGTGTATTATAACCTTACAACTAATAGTGCTATTGATTCTAAAGCATTTTAAGAATTATTTCCTTAATCATATAATGTGCATTATTGTGCTTATAATCTTTATCTTTGGATTTATGATTGTACTGAAGGTTAAGGAATTGTGCAGCAGCTTTTTTTCATCTTTTAACACTAGATGGTGCCAAAATCTACTCAATGTATTGTAAACTACTGAGTGATGTAGTTGTACAACAGCTATATTGGCAGTTAACATTTATTTATGTGGGGTTGATTGGAGAGTTTGAGTTTCCTGGGGGATAGACCTTACTATCTTTGAACCATGTTTATATGTTTATACTGTGATTTAGATATTATTGTCACAGTCATTCTCTATCTCATTATTGAGAATTTTGTTATATTTTACTGTGTGGTTATTTGATAAAGTATAGTTTATCTTGTTTTGCTATATTTATAGTTATTTCTTTTTATAATTAAAACATAATTTTATGTATGATACAGTTAATATTAGTTTCACATAGGGTAATATATATATATATATATATATATATATATATATATATATATATATATATATATATATATATAGTAATGTTAAATATATTTGTCTTATACTTTTCATATACGTTAATTTGTATATGTTTGATTCATCATAATGTTCGAAATGTGGTGTTGTTTTTTGTTAAACATAAATTGTTTTTTGAATTATTTGAGGAAATTCATTTTATTGTTATATATTTTTACTTAATAATAGGAGCTTGTATTTTAAATATTTGAGTAGGGATTGAGTATGTTGGACATCTTGAATTTAGTTAGTCTTGTATATAGGTTCGGTATTATAATACTGGTTTTATTTTTTGTTAGGCTTTCATTTAAAGTTTTTTATGCTATTCTGATGCTATTAGTAACCAAAATTACAACTTCTACTTTATTTATATCTGATCTTCCTTTATCAATAGGAGATTGGTGGTAGGCACTAGGGTTAGGATGAAGGAAATATGTAAATTTTATATTATTTTTCTTCTACAAGGGATATTTTTTGATTTGATTGTATATTCAAGCACAGTTCAGAATAAGTTTTTTTTTTTTTTTCTTTCTTCTCCTTGATACTGGTTTATGTGTTGTTAGGACTTTACTCTGTGTTTTTTTTACGACATCAATATTGATTGTTTGCCTTAAATATGTCAAATGATATAATAGTGGATTCTTGGAATATTAGAGGAATCCAAAGCAAAGCAAAAAAATCATTATTGTTCCATTTGATCATTAAGTCACAGGCCAATATTTGTTTTATTCAAGAGACCCATATTCCTCGACTTGATTGGGATAAAGAAAAAAATAAAAAATGGATCAAGAAGATTGTGGCTTCTGGGGACTCATCTAATTCCAGAGGAGTAGCAATAATCATTAAACAAAAATTCATGGGGATCATTGTTGATGAGAAATTTGATACTGAGGGTAGATGGTGTTTGTTTACCGCTTCTATTCACAATCTTGATAAACCTCTTTTAGTTTTAAATCTATATGGCCCATGTAGTCAACAGCATTTGTTCATTTTAAAAATCTATAATATTCTCACTTCATATAAAGACCACTATATCATAGTAGGTGGAGATTGGAACGCAGTAATAAATCCAGAAATTGATCGTACTAGTTCCACTGCTTCTTATAACTATCAAGCTACTCTGGCTCTTAATGATTTAATGGTGGAGCATAGTTTAATTGATCCATTACATTCTGTAAAAATCTCAAATAAGAATGATATTTATACCTATTACTCTAAGTGTTATCGTTCATGGTCCAGATTGGATTTTTTTCTGATTTCCAATTCTATCTCAAAATATATTTTGGATTTTATTATTGAACCTAGATTTTTTTCAGACCATTCAAGAATCTTATTAAAACTAAACATGAGCTACAGTATTAAAAATAATATCAATCCAAATAAATGGTCTTTAAACAATAATTTACTATTAAATAAAGAAATTTGTAAACAATGTTCTGAAATTTTACAGGAAATGGAAGGTAATCTAGTGTCATCGGATATTCCTTATGATATACAATGGGCTGCATGTAAAGCGAGATTAAGAGGATTGTTTATCAGTAAAGCTGCTTATCTCAAAAAACATTACTTTAAGAAAGAAGAGTTCTTAAAATCTAGAATTCAATCTCTTGAAAATCAATTTAGACTGAAGCATGACTCTAATATAGAAAAGCAAATCCTTGATTGCCAGAAAGATTTAATTTTGCTTCATCAAAATAATCTTTCTTTAGCTGAGCAAAAATTACTTGCATCATATTCAGAATGGGCCCAAGTTCCTTCTAAATTATTAGCTAGAATTATTAAAAATAATTTCGACAGACCAAAAATTACATCTTTGTTTCACAAGAATAAATTGTATAACACAGATGAAGAAATTATTCAGCTCTTTACTTTACTTTATACTGACTTATACTCAAAATCTTCTAATTCTGTTAATGATAATTATATAAAAACCTTCTTAAATTCTTTAAATTTTCCCAAGTTAAATGATAATCAACAGAGATTGCTTTCTGCTCCTATATCTTTACAGGAGATTTTGGATTCAATTGATAATCTTAAATCTGGTAAATCTCCTGGTCCAGATGGTTTCACACCGGAATTTTTCAAATCTTTTAAATTGGTAATTCTTCCCTTTCTTTTTAAAGTATATAATCATATAAGAACTAAGGATATTTCAGACATTCATTGGAATACATCTAAAACTATCTTAATTTTGAAAAATAATAAAGAAAAATCAGACCCAGTTAATTATAGACCCATTTCTTTAATAAACTTAGACATTAAGATTTTATCATCTATTTTGGCTAATAGATTGAAACAGGTTTTACCCTCAATTATTTCTCAAGACCAATCTGGTTTTATGTCCCACAGACATGCTTGGGATAATACACTGTCCTTAGAGTCTATCATCCATCTTATAAAAAAAGATTCAAATCCAATGTATGCTCTGATTATTGATGCATCAAATGCTTTTGACAGAGTCTGTTGGAATTTTCTCTTTCAAACTATGTCTTGTTTTAATATTCCTTTATTCTTTATAAACTTTTTAAAAGTATTGTACAAAGATATGTTTACCAGACTTTATATTAATGGTCACTTTTCTTCTTCTATAAAGATTACCAGAGGAACGAGGCAAGGTTGTCCACTGTCTCCCTTTCTTTTTAATATTTATTTAGAACCTTTATTGCTGTATATTACTCAGAACACCTTTCATAATGTCCCTAGAATTCTCAACACGAAAATTTATTTCTCAGCCTTTGCTGACAACCTAGTAATTTACTTTCAAACTCCATTATCCAACCTTAGAAAAATAACAAATTCTATTGAATATTTCTCTTCTGCTTTGAACTATCTTATAAATTCCTCAAAAACGTATATATTTCCTTTAAATCATTTAGTCCATAAACCATTCTTGTTTTCTGATCATCAAATTCAGTTTACTTTTAGTATAAAGTATCTAGGTATCAACATAGAACACAATAATAAATCTTCTTTTCAAAATAACATAAATAAAGTTTGGAACTCAATATTATCTGATATAACCAGATGGGAACATCTAAATCTTTCACTTTTATCAAAGGCTGCTATAATTAAAATGAACATTTTACCTAGATTTCTTTACCATTTCTCTTCTTCTGATCAGATAATTCCTAAATCTTTCTTTGAGACTGTAAATAAAGTATTGGCTAAATTTTTATGGTTTCCCAAATCGGTTAGAATTTCCTATTCTAGATTATCAATCTCTAAGGATAAAGGTGGTTTGGGTCTACCTAACTTATATCTTTATTATTTGATTGTTTCATCTAATAAACTTTTCACCATATCTAATTTCAAGAATAATACTCATATTAATCATTCTTTATGAATAAAAATTTGGTATAATTACATCATATCTAAAAATATAAACCCAGAAGCTATTCCTTTTATCTCTTTGGACATCATATCTACCAAAAATCTTTCTATCTTCATTAAACAAAAGATCAAAGCTTTTCAAACTTTACTTAAACTATGTAATCTAGATAAGATTTCTCACTTTTTTCAACCAATTCATCTAAACCCAAATATAATGATAGATAACACTCCTTTTAACTTAACAAATTATCCTCTAATAAAAAGTTTAAAAGTTGGGGATATTTTGAAACATACTGACTTGTCTCTAACTGATTGGCGTAAGATTTTGAAAGTTAATTGGAATTATTCGCCAATTTTACGTAAATTAAGAGAAGTAATTAAAAATAAGTTTCTATTTATAGAACCTATAGAACATCAAATTAATAATCTTAACACGATCATTAGAGCATTATCTTCATCAGATAAAATGTTATCAAATTCCTATAAGTTGATAAAGAGTTTAGTGATGGACCACAACTGTCTTTTGTCTAACGTCTGGTTAAATCATAATTCCCAAATAACTGAGAATCAAAAACTCTTGGCTATCAGATATATTAAGGAATTTACCCCTTTTAAAAAAATATTATACACACAATTAATGATTAACAATGATGCTTACTATACCCCTTATAAATTAAATAAATTTAATCCAAATAAATCCTCATCATGTTCATGTTGTTATCACCCCCAAGCAGATCTCCTACATATTCTATTGTCATTTTTCTTTCTCATAGATTATGGACCTCTTTGAAAGTTAGACTACAGAGAATGGGGTACCATAAGTCTACGTTGTCCTGGGAATTTGCCATTCTTCATATTCCATTAATTCATCTTTCAAAATTAGATACTCATGTTATCATTTTTATTTGCTCTTTATTAAAACTTTATATAACCCAAAATTGGCTTGATCGTACCAAACTAAATTGGGATACTTTTCAGAAAATGGCTTATTTATATATTGATGCTCAGAAGAACATAGTTAGAAGTCCTAAAAAAAGGCATTAAAAAAATTAGTATTAGAAAAAGTTTTAAATGTTATCAATAGTTAATGCCTTTAATTCTTCTACTGTTTTGTGCTGGTATTTTTTTTTTCTCCTTCTCTCTTTTTATTTTCTTTTCTCATTTTCTCATATTATTCCCTTAATTGAAACTATAAATGCATAGTATTCTCTTTTTCACTTCAGGATTTTTTTTATTATTTTTCTGGTTGCCTAACTTGTATATAGTGTATATAATGTGTAATGTTATTGTTTTCATTATTATAATTTTATTTTTTCCTGAATGTTATTTAGAGTTGCAATATGTTTATTCAAACCTATTTTATATGTACAAAACTCCTAATGTCTTGTTTATATATCTAATAAAAAGTATTTTGAGAAAAAAAAAACATTGTCATATTGATTATCCCTCAAGTTATGCTGCAATGGACTGTTGCAATGTCATATGCAGCTGTTAAATGTGCTTTTCACTTTGTTTGCCATTATGTGACAGGAGTTAGTATATAAAAGTAAGGAGATGTGGGACAAAGTGGGTGGGCGTGAAGCCCTCATATAAATATGTATATTGGGTTATAATCATTTTTATTTTTAAAGTTACCGTTTTTGTTTGAAGGTCGTGTTTGAGCAGGATACAAAAGTGTTTCTGCTGAATGGAAGATTTGGTCAGGATGTTGTTATCTGTAACACTTTTTTGCTACCCTGCATCATCCTATGGACTTCTTTCCCAGTATGCTATGTCTATTGTTGAGTCTACTAGCTTTTCCTTTGCCCCCCCCCAGACATACCCGATGTAGATGGGGCCAGCATGGATTCTAAGGGTGTCCTGGAGGGTCTAGTCATCTTAATTCATCTGGGGTATTTACTTTGTAATGGCCTACCCTGTTACTTGTCCCTCCCAATGTAGCATCCGTGGTTGTGTCCAAGGGGCAGGAGTGTACTGAGGATGTGTGGTGTATTGCCCCACCTCTGTGGCAGCTCAGTCACATCCTGCACCCTTTCCCATCTTTGGACCATTCCCCCTCATCGTGACTTCCCCATTGTCCACTTGGGATCATCATTGGAAATGTCCGTAGAACTGCTCATCATCATGGGATGTGAACACTCATTCCTCCATACTGCTCATTCAGTTCCGCAAGCCATTAATCAAACCTTGGTCACCTTGGGCTGTAGTCAGGGTTTTATCCCCTCTATGCCACTGGAGTGGCTGCTCAGAATGTTATTAGTGCATTACTTGTATTCCATCGAAGAAAGTAGTTTTGAAAAGATGGCAGAAATGTGTTGTTGATTGTTAGACATTTGTGGCTAGAAGTATGCTATGTTTATAATTTAAGATATATCTTTGTTGCATTAGTTTGCAAAGACTAGCATACATTGCCTACACACTTGTATACATATTGTAGGAAAGCCCTTGGAAATGTTGTGATAATGCAGTATTCAGTTACCTAAAACATCACAGATTACTGTAGAAAAACATGAAAAATAAATATTAAGGTCAGCAAGATTAGACATTCTAATATGTTCAGACATTTAAGTCCAGTCATTGCGACATACATGGTTTCTTATATAGAAAGGAAAATGATTAACTTAGTAATATACATCCATCCATCCATCCATCCATCCATCCATCCATCCATCCATCCGTCTGTCCGTCCATCCATCCATCCATCCATCCATCCATCCATCCATCCATCCATCCATCCATCTGTTCTCAACCCCTTTTTCCATTTTTGCACATGGGGTTGGGGTATCACTTCAATAGTGACAATCATCAAGAGCCAAGGTTTAAACTGCTGGGTGGTGATGGTAACAATCTACAGTGCAATAAAGGGTGAATAAAACACAATAGCAGCTTTGAAAATAGGGTTGTTGAGAATTGTTCATTATTATGAACACACTTGTAGCTGTACATCATTTTAATGTGTGATAAGAGATTATTTCTGAAAGAAATGCAGTTAGCCTCAATACATATGTGTACTGGAAAGAAATTCAGCTGAGTGTTTACTGAATCTCTTTTCACCTACAACAAACATATAATGTTTGGTCTTTCTAATATAAGGACAACTTTTCTTTTCAATCTTGGATGATAGGAGACTGAAATAAAGGAAGCTCAATAGATTTTTGGAGGCTTTGGATGATGTTGTCCATGACACATGCCTGCAAGTGGAGTATGAGCCCCCAGCCCCAGGAAACGTGACAGTTTCTTTAGATTGCCACATACACACACACACACACACACACACACACACACACACACACACACACACACACACACACACACACACACACACACCTGTATAAGAACCCTGTTGTGGACCCTGAAATGGTCGATACCATTCAAATGGGGTCCAAAAGCTGCTCTTCCAGGAACTCTCCCTCTAACAATAAGGAGAGTAGAGCTTGTGACCTCTTTGGGGAAAAAAGATATACACATTCACCACCCTTGCTGTGAGAGCCTTGAACTGTCACTTTTATATGATTAAATGCAAGGAATCCTAGATGGAGCAGGTGGAATGTAAGACAGAACAGGTCAAGGATAAGGCTGTGCAATGCTAGCTCCCAAGTTACCAAGCATTCTTTGAAATGTGGCTGTTTGGATGCATCTAGAGAGGCAGTTACCAAGGGGTCTATTTTCAAAATATAAGCTTAGCAAAGGGAACCATCCCTGTCTGAGCATATTAAATTGGAGATCCTGGATGCCCCCCCCTCAGAGAATGATTTTCTCTTTGGGCCACCAATTCAACAACATTTTTAGAAAATGAATGAGAGAAAAGTCCATGCAGACAGTCAAAGACTTGCTAGAGGTCCCCCTGCCAAGGTTTATCAGATCCTAGCAAAACCTGGTTCTTTCCTGCAAGTCAGACTAAAATAAGAGGAAGAAAAGGAAAGGAAGGGAAATATCCTAGAAAGCAGTTAACCAACCTCAAATACAGGCCTGGTGGGGCACAGCCTCAGGGTCCCAGCAAGGAGCAGCTTTGATTCAACAAAGAACTTCCCTGTATTCCCCAAGAAATCTCTTAGCCCAACACTTCTCCCTATACTCTGCCTTAGCCAGAAAGAGTAGGAGGCAGGTTGTCCTTTTTTAACCCAAAAAGACTTTTCATTACTCAAAACAAGTGGGTATTAAATGTAATAAAGTCAGGATACGATGTGTAATTCATTAAAAATACCAACCTTTTCATGCACCCCCCCATACCAAAGGAACAACAGAAGCTGGCAAATGCTCAGATTCATAATCTATTGGCACAGGGATTCATGGAACCAGCATCAAATAAACTAATAGGAACAGAATATTCCAGAATATTCCTGGTCCCAGGAAAAGAAGGGTCATGAAGGCCAATCCTTGATCTCTCATGATTATACAGGTTTCTGCTTGTCCCAAAATTCAAGATACTCACTTTGCAGAAACTTCTTGCCATGATCTTCTCGGAAGTCCTTGTGGTCACATTAGACTTGAAGGATGGCTATTTCCATACTCCCTTAGCTCATGAACACAGGTGGCTTCTATGCTTCAAGGTAAGGTGTTCACAGTATCAGTGTTGTTCCTTGCTCTTTGGCTTGTCCACTGCTCCCAGAGTCTTTACAAAATGTCTGGTTCCAGTGATTGCATTCTACAGGACAAAGGGCATCCACATTTACTCATATCTGGATAACTGCTTTATTCAGGTACTTTGTCTTCAAGAGATACAGATATCCCTATATTTGATAATGAATTGCATTACCAAAGTGAGGTTCTCACTCAACCTTCAGAAATTATGGTAACCTTTTAAGGAGCACAACTTGACTCCAGGGACCACAAAACTTTTTTTGCTAAGATAAGATCCTATTCTTATCACAGTTCTTCCAGGAAATATCAGAAAGGGACCAAATTTCAACCAGATAGTTCCTGAGACTGCTCAGTTTCACAGTGTTATGAATGTTGATGGTTTCCCAAGCCAATCTCCATATGAGAAAACTGTCATGGTAGCTACAAATGCTAGTGCCATCATCAACCTTCCCTGCAAACCCTCATATCTCTCCTCCTGTACATAAAGATGGAGCTCCAGTGTTGGCTGCCAGCCTTCCCAAACAACCAAGGAGTTCCTTTTCAGCAAGAGATGGTCACCCAGGTCCTAGCAACAGATTCTTCAGACCTCACATGTAGAGTCCGTTCAGTGGAGATATTAGTCTTTGGCACTTGTAAAATGAGACCCTTTCAAAGACATATCCATGGTGGTGCAGCAGTTAGAGTTGCTGTCTCACAACAAGAGGATCTCCGGTTCGATTCTCACCTGGGGTGCCTTCTGTGTGGAGTCTGCATGTCCTCCCTGCGGTCACGTGGGTTTCCTTCGGGTGCTCTGGTTTCCTCCCAAAGACATGCAGTAGGTGAATTGGACACTTTAAATTGGCCCTAGGTGTGCATGTGTGTGTGTGCCTTCTGTGGAAGTTTGGGCACCAGGCTGGCAACTCAACACCATAAAACTCCACTGCCAATCATGAGTGGACAGATGATCCACTGTGGTGACCCCTAACTGGGAAAAGAAGAAGATCAGTGTCAAACAGATACCTTTTGTGCAGACTGGCCATGCAGATTTGTAAATTTAACACAGGGGATGGGTCTGACTCCCCTCCCATGGCCCAATACCTCCCAGCATGGGACAACAATATTGATGACACTCTCAATGGAGCAAGTCTAGTCTCAAACATGTGGATGTTAAAGAGGGAAGTCTTCCTTTAAATACTTTACAAGTGGGATGTGCCAGAAATAGACCCTTTTGCTTCCCATCAAAATAGATAACTCAAAAAATACTGCATAAAGGCTCCAGCGAAGGAGGATGGAGAACACTTCCCATGGATAGATCTATTTCTGTATTCTTTCTCTCTTTTAACTCTTATCCTCAGGGTGCTACAGAAAATCAGGCAGGACAGACCAAATGTGATTCTAGTGACTCATCTGTTGGCCAAACAGCATTTAGTTCTGCTTACGTCTAAGCATAACTAAGGAAGAATTATGGTTGCTCCCACTAGACGTGGACTTCCTCATCCAGAGCAAGGGGTCCAGAAAACACCCACACTTGAAAACACTGAAGTCAGTAGGGTAGATGATTTAATACTTAGCCTCTCCAGACACTTGTTTTCAGAGGATGTCTTACTTATCTTAAAAGAGGCTAGGAGATCTAGCATCAAGACATTTTATATCTCCAAATGGACTAGATTTTCTCAGTGGTGCATTAATAGAGGGCAACAGCCACTCCAAATGAGGCACCCTCTGGTCCTTAACTACCTCTTAGAGTTTTACAAGAAAATGCTGTCTTATGCATCCATTAAAATATATGCCTCAGTCATCTCCACTTACCTACCACTGGACTCCCCACATAATCTCTCAGTCAGCCATAAAACAGTTTGCTCAAGGAATTTTATACTTGAAATAACCCAGAAAACAACCATCTCTCCCTTAAAACCTTAACTTCATGCCAGGAAAGCTTATACACCCTTCCTTTGAGCCTGCTACTTTAGCTGACATTGAAATGCTTAACTGGAAAATGGCTTTCTTATTAGCACTTATTTCTGTTAAGCATATTTCAGAATTCCAAGCCCTGGAGTGTAAAGTACCTTTCATGATATTTCTTAGGTATAGGGTACTATCCATACTGACCTCACTTTTATGCCCAAAGTAGTGTCTGAGCATTCCTTTATCAAACCATTAACCTTCTTGTTTTCTTCCCATGTCCAGAAAATAAGGTGAAGAACTTCTGTACTCCTTGGACTTGCACAGACAACACAGATTACACGTGGACAAATAAAATCTTACAGAAAGGCTGACTGACTGTTTACAGCCTTTGCAAAACCAAAGTAAGGGAGACCTGTAGACAAACAGACCAAATCTAGACAGATTGCAAATTGTATCTCATTCACTTACTACTATCACAGAAAGCCAGCACCTCACAAGATCAAAACACACTCCAGTAGGGTAACACTTGCTACTACTGCTGCTTTCCTTAGTAGAGTCTGCATCCATTTCATTTGGACTTCTGTCCACACTTAATCCTAGCATTATTACTTAGGTGATGCTGCCAGGACAGGCTTTTTCTCAGCCATCCTTCTGAGTTGATTTCCCCTGGCCCAGCTACTGGTCAACCTCCCAGCAATTTTTAGCATTTGAAATCTTCCCAAGAGTTATTACTGCAAAAGTGAACAATGAAGAACATTGTATAGCTGTATTATGTACTTACATAAATGTAGATGTTCAAGTGGCCTCACTGTTGTGGTGCTGATTCCCTTCTTTCTGCCCCCTTTCTTCTCCTTTTCTATGGTTGGGGTAGGTACTTCATTCTCATTTCATGTCTCCAACCCCCCCAGTTCAGTCCATCTCCCTCTTTCTCCTTTTGTGCTCTGGGCACATTTCTGGACAGGCCATAATCCTGATTACCCTGGGGAGATTGTGCCTTTGGACAGGGGCAAGAAAGATCTAAAAATGGTGCCAGATGATGAGCCTTTATAGTACCAATGTCCTGACATTGGAGAGAAGGGTATCTACTTGGCTGTGGCAGAAGGTGAAAGTCTCCGATATATTGGACAGCCTTGGGCTTCTGCAAGGCTGACAATCTGAAGAGTTATTACTGCAAAAGTGAAGCTACTTGAACATCTGTATGTATGTAAGTACCTAACACAACTGTCATTTCCTCAGTTTCCTCTCAGCTTGTGTTACTGTTTTGTTTTACATCTAGCATATGGCCCTGACTACCATTTTGGCTGTTTCACACTGTCATATTTCATCTCTTTAACATGAATCCAGTCCGGAAATAGTGCAAAAGAGAGTTCCTCTGTCATCTTCAGCCACAGTGGCACTCCTGCTTGCTAAACTTACTTTCTACATGCACAGCTGAGAGATGTATATAGTCACCTTACTGTGGCCACACAGAGAAGATCGAAAGGGGAATCAGATCTCTCTGCTGCCTTGTCCTTGCAGGTAGAGGGCTAGATGCACTGCTTTAATTGTGAGGTAACAGTCATATTTGCTGTCACTCTTCATTTCATCATGTAATTCCTGTAGTTGTTCATCCTGGGCTGGGTGCTAAGAAGGGGCTGAGAACTTTTCACCAGTACTGATACTGGTAGTTCTCAATGTACAAGCATATCACCAACAAGTGATTGTCTGACTGTTTTCACTGACTTTAGAATGTTTTTCTATGGATATTCCATTTTCATTTACACTCTGTGTAAAATGCAAACTATAAAAGAAATAATAGTCACTGAAATTCTGAGGACCATAACCGTGATCCTCATAAGCTCAAAAGTGCAAATGCAAATTACAGAGAACCTGTTAAATATGAGACTGAAGTAACTTGGAATATTGCCTCTACTGTGAGGGACAGTGATTTCAGAGTTAGTATATATAGTTTGGAGTTGGGGTATGGGGATTGCATGCCTGGGTGAGAAGTTCCCCCCAAAATGCTATGAAGGTGCAACAGTTACTCACAGAATTCACTGTTATTTGCTGGAATTTCTGTTTAATTCTCATTGTCAACAGGCTTGTAGTATTAGGCTTACTTTTCTAATAGGAAGCGTCTCTCTCTCTCTCTCTCTTTATATATATATATATATATATATATATATATATATATATATATATATATATATATACAAACACAGACACACACACACACACACACACACACACACACACACACACACACACACACACACACACACACACACACACACACACACACACGCACACACGCACACACGCACACACACGCACACACACACACACACACACACACACACACACACACACACACACACACACACACACACACACACACACACACGCACACCCATACACATGCACACACTCACACATGCACAAATGCATACACATACACACACACTTTCAAAATACAGTCTGAAATAAACTGCTATTTGCATAAATCAGACTAATATAAAACATCTGAAATCACACACATAAATCTTTGTCAATATATTATTTCAGTCTCTAACTCTTCATTTGCAGGCAAACTTCTGTCTAGGTCTTACACTTCCTTGTTAGTCTCCATCGATGCATGCAATCCATTTTCTAGATCACTTGTCCTGGTGATGGTCACATGGAAACCAGAATTTCTTATTCCCAGCAAAAGCCTCCATCTCATCCTTTTGAGTCCTCAGGTAAGCTGAGAGATATAATATTTCAAACATGTCCTGGAGCCTTTTTTCAGTGAACTATGCCTGATAAAACTCCTGTGGGAGGCAGCAAGACACAAACTCATAAAGTTCCCAGACTGCTTCAGCTGACTCCTCCCTACTTGAGGAAGTGGCAGCGATGCTCAGAAATTCTCCTACCTTTCAAAGTTTCACACTATGCTATAGAGAGCAAACTCCACTACAATACAAGAAACCTAATTTTTGACACTTATATCCATGACGTCAACCTTTCAGTCACTACCCAAAACTCATAACCTTAAGTGAGGCTGGGGGCAGAAACTGACTGCTATACTGACAATTTTGTCTTATGCTTTATTTCTGAATTCATCACCAAAGTCTGGTAGAATGCTTACAGTCTTGTCACTACAGCAACTATCTAGAGATCTGTCTACTGTCTTCCATGCCTTCATACATGAACAAGACATCTAGAGGTGGCCCTTTCCCCTCACCTGCAGAGATAATCTATTCTTTGCCAAGAAGTGATCATAACCTCTGATTGGAAGTGCTGATTTTTACCCCAGCTTCACATTAAGCAATGAATCATTGTCATGCTTGCTGGATATCACCGTTGCTTGAGGCTAGCAGGACAACATGAATTGCTAATAGCAAACATGTAAGTCTCATATCCCCAAACTGAATAATTTTCAGACATTGTGCCCTAATACCCTGCCTATGAAAACCCCAAAGAGTAGGGGAGACAAGGGGCACATTTGGTACAATCCTTTGTATGACTTATCATCAGGAATGCAGACACAGCTCTTGCTCCTCAAATATAGGACTAAATGACATACATTACCCCGAGACTCCATACTGTTGTAAAACCTCCCAAAAGACATATATACCTTGTACTGGTCCATAAAACACATGTAGACAGTACTGGCAAACTGCCATGCTCCTCATCTCTGTACAAGGGCAACAAATTAGTTTAATGTTCTGTGGCCAGGATGGAATTGTTCTTTCTGGGAGGGTGGCCTAATGGTTAAGGTGTTTGCCTTACAAACCCAAGGTGCATGGTTCGAGTCTCACAAGGGATAATTGGCTAGGCTTAAAATGGGTCACGAGGGCACTTAGCTTAGTACTTATCTATGAATCTATAAATTAGAGACTCAAATGTTGGATGGAGTTTCTTTATCCAACATCCAGACATAGCCCTTTCCAGAGAAACAGAGAAACATGATATCCCTGTAATTAAATCACACTTTCCTCTCCTCTTTTGAAAACTGGGAACCCTAGGTCTTAGACTGCTAGTAATGAGATACTTTGTAGCCAGGTCTGCAGAGCTGAAAAGGTATTTTAACAATGACATCTAAACTCTGTCTTTCACCTTTAGCATTTAAGGTGGATCTTATCCATTTTTGAAGTTTTGCCGCAGCGTATCTCACATAGAGAAATTGACCTAACCCTACCATCTGCTTATAACTTCCTCTTCAGGGGAAGGCATGTCCATCACATTTAGAGTTTCTCCAAATATTCCTTCCACCTCTTGTGTGCCTCAAGATGAGTTTATCATTTCTCCAGCCTCCTTGAGAACAGTCTGGACATTATTCTACTTTCTTTCTAGAGTCAATGGATGGTTTACAAGAACCTTTTTGAGGCCATACATAAACCATTCTTCATGATCTTTCCAAGCAACATCCACACCTTTGTCTTTGCTTCAGTGACAGTTACAGCTGCTGCCATTCTAGCTTGTCAGTACCAATCATGGAAGACAAGATACACCCTTGATAGAATCCATTGCCCACACTGAATATATAGGTTTTACCACCAGGAGATCACACACCATCATCACACAAATGGTCTCTTTATCTAACTAACAACATTGTATTTGTGGTCAAAGCTGAGGCATACTGAAGATCAGTTAGGATCTGTCGATTGTGCCTACTAAGTTTATACCCAAGATGACTGCCCCCTTTGCACCACCCTAGTTACATTTTCTCACTATATCTATTTGAGAAATCTTGTTCCAAAAAAACACCCTTTGTGTAAAGGTAAGGCCAATTAAATCTAACACTTTCATGTACTTTCAAGCACAAACTCCAGCTCCTTCCCCTGTAGTGGAAAAGAATTCCATGTCACATGAGCTAGTGTCCATTACCTGGGTTGAGATTGTCTTAATCTATTTCACTTTTTCCTGCCAGTTGACTGATGGCACATCTATCGATCCAGTCAGCTTTATTGAGCTGAGGCTGGCCAGACTATCTGGGTCTCTTGGCCATCAGGCTCAAAATGCAAAGGTGAGTCCTGGTCATTCTGAGACGTGTTCTTTAAACCTTTAACTGAATCTTTTGGATTGCTGTTTGTTTGGGCCCTTGTCAGAGATTCCTAATCTGTGGCCATTAACAGTCTTAATGATAACATCCCTAAATCATATCAGAGACTAGAAGGAGAAGCACATTTTTGCTAACAGGTCTATAAAGCTCTTTTTAAGAATATCAACAGATCAAACTCAAGTCGAAGGATCGAAGTAAATCTGAATGCAAATCATAGCTCTGTTATGTTACAGATGATGTTGAAAGGTTTGTTGGCCACCACTATAAAGCTCACACTACATCACTTCCTTCTTTGTCATGTTGAGATCTAACAGTATATAAACACTTCTTTTAAAAGTTAGTTTTGTTGTTTAAATAAAACAAAGCATCATGCCAGCACTGATGTGAATTTCCAACTTGGTGGTCAACATTCTACTTATTTTTTTCTATTAAAATAAATTAAATTCTCTCTCAGCATTGCACTAGCTGAATATAGTTCTGTCCCATTTCCATTGGCAATTTCTGTTGTTATAGTCTTCCTACAATTAAATTGCACTCAAAACTGGGAATTAGGCTGTCTGTTTATTTTGTACTAGCTGAGTTTCTCTCAATAACTGAACAAAGACCACATTTTTCACACTGACAATTTTAATAAGATAAGATTATACATTTGCTTTATTTTCATACTACACCATTCTGTTCTGGGAATGTTGTTAATGTTCTCATAAACTTACATTTCGGAAAAAAACTTTGATAAGCACAGCAGTTAGGAGCAGTTCTGTGTGTTGTGTCTGTTGTTGTATGGGCTATTTACTCTTGTATAAATCATCTCAAATACATTTTCCACAATGCTTAAACAAGGCGCTCCTTGTTAATACTGTAATCTTTTGTTTTTATGTCATAATTTGTTTTTATAAACAGAATCATGAAGGCATATGAATGCAGTAACACTTCACATTGCAAAAAAAGAAAAAACAGAATAGCAAGAATTTTATTTAGATGCCTATAATGGCACGTAGTCACACCATTACCTCAGTTTACAAAAATAAGAATGTAGCATCCAAAAGAATTCAAAGTTTTTTAAACATCAAAAAAAATTTAGGTGTATGAGTCTACTTCTAAATGTAGAAAAGATGCAGTAGCATGTAGAAGAGAAACTGTAGAAAAAGAAACAGAGAAAGAGAAACACATACCTATTTTTTTTTGGATACTATAGATTATAGCCTAATTTATAGCATGGGATAATGCAAACTTTAGCTAAATAAAGCCCACCAAGTTAAATATAAAGATTTGAGCCTCACATAGAATCACACAGTTCAATTACAAATTCAATAGTGTAGAAAGCAAAATAGAGAAAGAAAATAAAAAGGCTGTCATTTACAGTTCAGTCCCAAAACAAATAGGTACAAGTTAAAAAAAAACAGTATGAGGAACTTGGCACTGAATTTGCTGAAATGATAACAGAGTATCATACGATTCTGATTGCCAAGGCAATGACATCATATAGATTTATACTACTTTAACTCAAATAAATTCTACAAATATTATACTTGCTGGAGTCCCTATTAAGCCATATAGTTAATTTAACAGTGTTGTGGGACTGAATCTATCATATCAAGGGTCTACATGACCTGACTTGAAAAAGCATTTGCAATATTGTTTAAAATAATGTGCTGCCTACACATGTAAAGAATTGCCCAACAACATGTCAGGAAAACAAGACAGAACTGGTAGCTCAGACAAATCCTATCCATTTGCTGTAGAAGTAATAAATGTAATTGCAGCAAATGTTGGCATTAGCAAATCTGGGTGAAAGGAAAGTTAAGCTGCTGCACAGAAAGGGACAGAATTCCATTAATTTGAATTCTGCCTGTCTTAAACATTTATTCAAAGCATATATCCTTGGATGTAGACATATTTTTCAGATTTTTCTCAACCTAAAAGCTAAATATGAACCAGAACCAGAAACTATGGAAGCAGTGAAGAAAGGTTCTCTTTGTACTGCATAGATTATTTATTGCATTCAGCAAGAGAAAAATGTAGCATTATAAGTTATATCAAGCAGCACAATAAATGCAGTAACAACTTTCGTGGTGATGATGGGAGTGTAATATATCTTTTCACTGTTAAGTACAGATCGCATTAAATCACTATGGTATGTAGAGAAAAGTCCATTATGTGCACAGTATTTGAAAATGTTTATAAATATGATCGGACCTGCAATAAATGTGTGTTAATCCAATAGTCTGTTATGATAGTAGTTTTGCAGCAATACGTACAACAGCTTGTTATTACAGGGACACCTCAAACAATTCCACAACAAGCTATTATCATTGTTGTGGAAAAAGCAAAGCTGCCATTAATGAATGATGACAACAAAGCCTTTTAGGGGAGTGATAATTTGTGAGAAACAAGCAACCAAGGAGACTACGTCCCTCTGAGAAGTTAGTAGAACAGATGCGGAAGTTATATAATGTTAATGATTAGAAAAACAGCAAAGAAAAAAAGAACAACAAATGGAAATAGTAGCAAGAGACTGAGAGAGATACACTTTTCCATTCACAGAAGTCTCAGGATGATTACCAAAAGGATATCAGATGAGCCAGCCAAAGACAGGGTTAAAGAATGAAAGCAAACACAAGTCCTGGGTAAAGAAACAATGACTACAGCTGTAAAGAACATGGCATTTCTGCATTTGGAAAATTATTTGGAAATATTGAATGTTTAAAGACAGAAAAAGTACCTTTAAGTAATCATCAATTAGACCTGAAAGACAGAAGGGTGGAGAGCTGATTTTATAAGGGACGCTAAACCTTAAGAAACCAAACTAAACATGCATTGTCCACACATTACTGAAATACTGTATGGAAATGTGCATAAAGCAGATATTCTTATAAAACATGTATTAAAATAGATACAACCATACAAGCTCTTGTGTTTACCTCCACTTCCTCAAGTATATAAAAACTAAAGAATCATGAATTTCAAGTTTATATTAACAGAAGCATAAGAGGAGTAAGTTTAGATATGAAAATCTATGTACAAGTATACAGATTTTTTTTTTAGAAATGTATAATAATACACTCAAAGAAAAACTGGGACCATTATGTTGTTTTCCAATCATAAATGCTTGAATCGGAGAAATTTGAGTAGAGTATTTTATAAATGTGACTTTCTATTTCCAAAGTCATTGAAGACTGAAGAAAGGCAATTTTTTTTTTTTTGGAAAAAAATGTATTAATGTATTATCCTTTCCCCAGACTATTTTTTGACCTTATAACTAATTTAATTCTAAATAAGTAACAGTAGGTGTGGGTGCTCAGACCACCACATGGGGTGAAAAATGTGAGAGTTTTGACTCCCTGCATAAAACACCTTTTTTTTGGCAAATGTTAATTTGTGATTTGATCTTGTGACTACTATTTCACACACACTCATAACAAAATATTCACAGATTCTTAGAAAGATTTTTTAACACCTTTATTTAATTATCATTTAAGATATAGGCAGAAGTATATTCATATAAAAGAAAACAAACCATTTTAATATATTCACAGTTGCAAATATTATACATCACATATATTCTTTTGTATAATTATCATCAATCCAGTAATATATAAACTGATGAATTCCTGCTGTGCCTTAAACCTCACTCCTCCTCCAAAACATTATTCTGCATGTATTGTTCCCACAGTTTCCATTTTTTCTATGTAATTTGCTCCTACCCTTTTCTAAAGATTCCACTTCTAGTTTTTTTATCTCTGTTACAATATTCAATGTGTAAAGTACAGTTGGTTTAGACTTTGCTTTCCATTTTCTAATAATTGTTTCTTTTGTCAGTCACCAGAATTAAACTGAACAAGGCCTTACTATGTCTAGGCAATTCAGATCATGTATCCCAGTTGAAATAAAAATAATAATCATTTCCTTAGCCATACCAATTTGCTCACCCAATATTTCTAGCAAAGTAACACAAAAAAAGACCAACGAATTCAGTCCAAAAACACCAGCCAAGTACGAGACACCAAAAAGTTGTTTTAGCGCTTTCATTCACGTTTATTATCCAGTGAACTTCCTCAGAAACAACTTCACCATCCTTCCAACATTATTTAAATGCAAAATCAATTTACATAATTAATTAATTACTTAATTAAATAATAAAGCTATAATTATAAAAACTTACTTAAAAATATATATATATTTTACATGTTCAAAAACTAATATAAAAAACATTGAACTATAATCTATTTGTATAAAAATAATGTACGTAATATATTATATCTGGAAACATTAGTTATTAATTTCCAAAAAAACATTTTAAATTGGCAGTCTCATTTAAACCAGGTGTTCTATCTGCCCCCAAATACACCTGCCAGATAGATTCCTTACATTCTAACAATAATTTTTTATTTCCAGTAAACGTACCATTATCTATACTATCTAATACTGAAAATACAAACTTTTTAAATTGATTACAGTGGACAGAATGCCTGGCCAATGCATTATTAAAATCTTTCTTTTTGATAGCTAAAAGGTGTTCACTGATTCTAACCTTAAAAGCTCTAGTAGTCATTCCTATATAATAACTAGGACAGGTTTGACACTGAGCTACATAAATGACCATGGTGGAATTACAAGTGTAATACATTTTAGACCAGTGAGTAATATGTAAATGTGGAAAATATACTGAGGACGAATTATTGATGTATCTACACTGTTTACAATTATGACAAGAAAAAGTCCCCCTAGTACTAATGACATAATTTATGTTTCTTTTTGAACTGTCTATTCTTTTCTCTAATAAACTTTTAAGGTTAACTACCCTCTTAAAGGTGAAATAAGGTTTTGTACCTATAGTTTTAGCCAAATCTTGGTTACCTAGTATTATCTTCCAATTTTCAACTATAATATCTTTAATAAACCACATTTCATTACAAATTGGTAACATAAATACACTAGTAAATTCCTTCACATTATTAAACCCAATTTCATTTATGGGTAAACTTAATGTCAGAATTGGTGCTGCTTTGCTATCACAAAGTACTGTTACTTCTTCCTCTATTGATTTTAACCAAGAAGCTTGATATCCTCTGTTTAGAAAAAATCTTCTTAATATACCCATTTCAATGAAAAAAATATTACTTTCTGAAGTTAACCTACTTAAACGAATGTATTGGCCTTTAACAACTTTTTTTTTCATGTGAAATGGATGTATACTTTCCTTATGTAAGTATTGATTGGCAAAGGTAGATTTTCTGTGTATCTTACTAGAAAATTTCTTCACTAAAGAGTCATAACTCAAATCTAAATCTAGGAAATTAATACTAGTTCCATATCCACCAATAGAAAATTTCAAAAAACTAGTAGTACCATTTAGGTAGTTAACAAACCCATGAAACTCTTTCAAAGTACCTTTCCATAGAAAAAAATAGATTGTCTATGTAACGTCTATAAAACACAATATTATCTGTATAAATGTTGTTATTTTCTAGATAATTGTTCTCCCAGTGGGCCATGGTTAAATTTGCAAATGCTGGTGCCACCCTTGCTCCCATGGCCACACCCAAAATTTGCTTGTACAAATTGTCATTAAAACTAAAGAAATTATTGTCCAAAATAAGCTCCATTAATGTACATATGGTGTTAACTTTAGTGTTACTGAAATTTGTATATCTAGATAAATATTGCCTTAAATAATCAACACCCATCTCAGAATCAATACTAGTGTATAAAGACTGGACGTCTAATGATGCCATAACAAATTCAGACACTGAAGTTTTTTACAATTTCAAAAACTAATATAAAAAAACTGCAAACAGAATATTTACGAATTGGAAAAACTAACTTTTAGATACGTGACTCTTGATATTGAGATTTGTTATCTTTCTGAGTGCGTTAAAAGAAAGTGTGTACCGCAAGGGTTACGGTTCAACAAATTTCCGAATTCGGTGACTTTTGGTGATGATCTTTTTAATGAGTTAATGGACTTGGGTTTGTTAACTACCTAAATGGTACTACTAGTTTTTTGAAATTTTCTATTGGTGGATATGGAACTAGTATTCATTTCCTAGATTTAGATTTGAGTTATGACTCTTTAGTGAAGAAATTTTCTAGTAAGATACACAGAAAATCTACCTTTGCCAATCAATACTTACATAAGGAAAGTATACATCCATTTCACATGAAAAAAGGAGTTGTTAAAGGCCAATACATTCGTTTAAGTAGGTTAACTTCAGAAAGTAATATTTTTTTCATTGAAATGGGTATATTAAGAAGATTTTTTCTAAACAGAGGATATCAAGCTTCTTGGTTAAAATCAATAGAGGAAGAAGTAACAGTACTTCGTGATAGCAAAGCAGCACCAATTCTGACATTAAGTTTACCCATAAATGAAATTGGGTTTAATAATGTGAAGGAATTTACTAGTGCATTTATGTTACCAATTTGTAATGAAATGTGGTTTATTAAAGATATTGTAGTTGAAAATTGGAAGATAATACTAGGTAACCAAGATTTGGCTAAAACTATAGGTACAAAACCTTATTTCACCTTTAAGAGGGTAGTTAACCTTAAAAGTTTATTAGAGAAAAGAATAGACAGTTCAAAAAGAAACATAAATGATGTCATTAGTACTAGGGGGACTTTTTCTTGTCATAATTGTAAACAGTGTAGATACATCAATAATTCGTCCTCAGTATATTTTCCACATTTATGTATTACTCGCTGGTCTAAAATGTATTACACTTGTAATTCCACCATGGTCATTTATGTAGCTCAGTGCCAAACCTGTCTTAGTTATTATATAGGAATGACTACTAGAGCTTTTAAGGTTAGAATCAGTGAACACCTTTTAGCTATCAAAAAGAAAGATTTTAATAATGCATTGGCCAGGCATTCTGTCCACTGTAATCAGTTTAAAAAGTTTGTATTTTCAGTATTAGATAGTATAGATAATGGTACGTTTACTGGAAATAAAAAATTATTGTTAGAATGTAAGGAATCTATTTGGCAGGTGTATTTGGGGGCAGATAGAACACCTGGTTTAAATGAGACTGTCAATTTAAAATGTTTTTTGGAAATGAACAACTAATGTTTCCAGATATAATATATTACGTACATTATTTTTATACAAATAGATTATAGTTCAATGTTTTTTATATTAGTTTTTGAACATGTAAAATATATATATTTTTTAAGTAAGTTTTTATGATTATAGCTTTAATATTTAATTAAGTAATTAATTAATTATGTAAATTGATTTTGCATTTAAATAATATTGGAAGGATGGTGAAGTTATTTCTGAGGAAGTTCACTGGATAATAAACGTGAATGAAAGCACTAAAACAACTTTTTGGTGTCTCGTACTTGGCTGGTGTTTTTGGACTGAATTTGTTGGTCTTTTTTTGTGTTACTTGGTTTTGAACGTTTGTCCTTTATCATTTCTAACAAAGTACTCTATAAGTACTTTTTTAAAGTCTGCCAACTTGTTAGACCCCCCTCCCCCAAAACATGTTCCCATGTAGCTCTTTCTTTCCCATCACACCTCTAGCATTTGCCATCAACCTGAGGAAAACATTTTTTGGAGTCTGCTTGGGGTATAAATGCAATCATCTTCAATCTAAATCTTCTAGTCTCTGTTACATATTTAGAATTCTTAGTTAGATTTTTAGTGTTATAAAACACAGTTTTGTAGTATTTCAAGCTTTGCCTTGTTCAGAAAAAATGCTTTATTAATTAATTGCATCAGAATGGAAAGTGTTTTGAAAGGAATAGATGATAGGAATGAATAAAATACATCCCAACAGACTGTAATAACATTCCATATAAGTGATTCTTCCTACATTCATTTAAACAGCTCATCAATAATCAATGCATAACCTGCTTGGTAAAATATGTCCTAGTCTTACTCTCTTTTATATTCTTTTCCAAATATCTTTTCCTTTACCAATCACTTTTAAAACATACATATTATCTGATTCTCCTACTCTAGAATATAATTTTTGATCCAAAAATCTTCCTGTCCTCATTTACCCCTACAACATCCCACATATGGACTCCTTAATGATCTGAATACACTCCTGCTCAGTACTAGTCCTTATCAAGGTCACCAACTCTCCTTTAAATTTATTCACCTTAGTCTTGACTTGATTTGGGGGTTTATAAAACAATGCAGACCTTGATTCTAGTGTAGCCTTAACTATCCTCACATATCTAATTTCATATTTATCACTGGAAAAAATAGAGATGACTGTTGAGCTGAAAGAAAATAAATAGTTGACACATTTACTTCTGAGTCACACAGGTGAATGAACATTTTACAGTAAAGTCCAGATTGAGAAAAGGCTATTATTTCATTAATATTCTTGTTAAAAACGTGGCTTGAACTTTTTTTAATTCTTGAGGCAGTGCCAATGATACTGAGTAAGAAAGACTACATGATTTTAACCAGTTTAATAAATATGAGTTTTCCTCAGCCAGTTTTTTTTCCCTGAAAATTTCTGTTTTTCTGACTCTGCTTTATTCATGAAGTAGAGAATATCAAAGACGACAAACATATTATTAATAACCTTAGATACTTACAAGTTACTGCTGGGGGTTTGTTAAAAGGCCTAGTATGAGCTATGAATGGCATGTGCTAGAAAGGCCTTGCTCCCATGACATGTCAATTTGTGATTCAGAGACATGTTAGCCATGATGATGCCGATGTGCATATTGAGGTAGTGTCCTGCTGCTTGTGTACACAGTAGCATTCCTCCCAGTCACTTTCTCACGCATACAAGTACACAACATGAACACACCCATACACACACACACACACACACACACACACACACACACACACACACTGGGGTCCAAATGACCCTTTGCATATACATGCATGTTTCAGCATTCTTATGGCATCATCAGCACAGCATCAATGGAATGTTTGGCTAGGAACTTAGGGTTGTCTAGTGGGGTTTGGCTTTATTAGCCTGAATTTGTCCATAAACAGACTTAAAAAGAAAAAAAGTCATGGACATTCAGAACTGCCATATAGCTGAAACACTTGATGTCCTTAAAGGGTCATTTAGATATATTAAATGTTTCTTCTGATACAAGAGGTTTAAGGAATCACACAGTGGAAAGTCAAGACTTGATAGATTTTTATTTTGTTTTTTACTGATTGTTTTTTTCTGTGTGACCTTTTTACTCATTGTTTTAGCACTTCCAGTTAAGAGAAATCCATAGTGTGTCATGAATCCCCCACCCTGATCTTCTTACTGCTGTTAGTGTTGTTATGGCACTTCCAATTATGAGTAATCAATGGTGTCTCGTGAATCCCCCCACTCCAATCCTTGCATTGTCATCACTGCCATTATGGAACTTTCAGTTAGAGTAATCCATGTTGTCTAGTGAATCCCCCACCCCGAATCTCCTTAGTGCTGTCTGTACCATTAAGGCAATTAAGCACATTGTATCCCTGGTGTCTAGTGATTTCCCACACCCTGATCCAGGTAGTGATGCTGGTGCCATTAAAGCACTTCAGTATATGCAATTCCTTGGTGTTAGTGGTTCCTGACATCCCCAATCCCCCTTAAAATGGTTGTGGCTGGTAGCTGAACACATTCTTTTGGCCATATTCAATACTGCAATATGGTTGGGATGGCTATGCTGATCTTCACAGCTGAGGGATTTCTTGGATCACTTGGCATGTATATTCAATACTGTGATATGGCTTGGATGGCTGTGCTGATCTACACAGCTGAGGGATTTCTTGGATCATGTGGCATGTAGATGCCTTCCTTAACATGGCTAATTAGCCTATGTCTGACATTTGCACTGCCTTATTAACATTCAAAAAGGCTGGAGGGTTAGGCCTACACAGAGCTGAATATCTTCGTGCTGGAGCACTGTGCAGTACCATATTAAGGAGTTGCTGAATCAGAAAAAGATAGCAAGATGTCTACGTGGAGATGTATGCATGAAGATGCCTTCTTGAATCCTAGATACTGTTGCACATAATGATACAAATACAGGGAGTAGTAAGCAAAGTTGAGGGCTCTGACCCAGTATTTAAAAAACAATATCCAAAATGATGAAGAAAGCACATTTCTGATAAAAATGCATTCTTTTATATATACATGTATATATATATATTGTTATTGAAACTTTATATACAAGAACAAACTCATTAACATCAAACAATTAGCTATTTACACAGGTGTTTATAATAAATCTTGCTAATCTTGCTATATACATTATTAAAATTCATTAAATAGCAATAAACTGGTCGTAGAACATAGATTAATATTTAACTATTAATGCATTCAGTTTTGTTCAGTAATTATATTCTGTGATTATTTTGTCTGGTTTCATCTTAATTGTAAACATTTCTTTATGACACACAACAGTGACAGTGTTTATAAATTCTGCATGTTAAAGTGTAGTCTCATTTTTCCATCTCTTTGTAGTCATTCCCCTGGCTATTATCAATAAGCTCCAGAGAAGTGAGATTTCAGACTTAGGTAATATCTGTGAATTGGAGCATTAAACGACACTGAAGGTTTAGCTACTGTGAATTATCAGATCATGATTTTTGTAGGGAACATTGATTTTTTTTTCTGAGAAAGGTAGTATAACTTTGCAATCATAAACCATATGATGCCAATTTGCTTTAAGAATTGACACCTCCAAGAACCAATACCTTCTCTCTTGTATATAAATTCAATTTATATAGAGTGATAAATGATCTATGTAAAATTTTCCAACAGAAAAATCTCAAAAATGAAGATAATGCAATTTTATAAGATATTAAAATAATTTTATGAATACCGCAGTGGTATGGCGGTAGCGTTGTTACCTCACAGCAAGAGGTCCTCCCGTTCGATTCTCAGCGTGGCTTGGGAGTGCCTTCTGTGTGGAGTCTGCATGTCCTCTCCGCAGTTGGGTAGCGTTCGAAAGACATGCGTGTGTAAATGGGCATGCCTTCATTGAAGGTTGAGCGTCGAGCTGGCACCTAGGCATTTCGTAAAAATCTACTGCCAATCATTAGCGGACCGGAGTTCCACTGTGGCAACCCCTTACTGGGAAAAGCCGAAAGACAAGCAAACATTAAAATAATTTTATGCATTGTAGTTAAAGCTGAGCCAGCCATTTGGGCAGCATAATCTCAATGGTGGTGGTGCTGCGGTAGCGTTGTCACCTCACAGTTAGACGTTGCCCATTCGATTCTCAGTTAGAGCGTCTTCTGTGTGGCGACATGCAGGAATGGGCGTTCCTTCATTGAAGGTTGTGAGTTAGGCCTGGCAAGCCAGCATGTAAAACTCTACTGCCAATCATTAGAGGACCGGAGTTCCGCTGTGGCGACCCCTAACTGGGAAAAGCCAAAAGACACAAACAAACAAACAATCTCAATGGTTATCTTTGATACCACATGTTGTTGTGTCTTTCGGCTTTTTTCCGGTTAGGGGTCACCACAGCGGAACTCCGGTCCGCTAATGATTGGTAGTTGATTTTTACATGCCGAGTTACCAGCCCTGACGCACAACCTTCAACGAAGGTATGCCCATTCACGCATGTCTCCACGCAGAAGACGCTCTAGCTGAGAATTGAACCAGATAGCATCTTACTGTGAGGCGACAACGCTACCGTAGCACCACCACCACCATATCTGTGATACCACATGTATAGTTCTTAATTATTTTATATAGTTTGGATAACTATTATTTCATTTTCTCAACATTTGATTTAAGTTTGTTTAAAATATCAAAAATGCTTCAAACTCTCATTACCACCTATATTACTAAGTTTCTGAAGACTATTCAAGTTCTATAAGTAAAGCTGTATGCCATTTACCTTCTGGAACTATTACCTACCCTTATTTATATGAAGTTAAAGGTACTTATATGACAGTCTTTTATCAGCCCTATCTGGATGCTTAAAACATACATTCTTGCTTTAACTAATATATATAATACTATTGTAGATAAAAAAATAATTTACTTCCATACATGTTATTAAAATGAAGAGCCTAAATGAGTAGTTTGGAGCTAAAAAACTAAGGTCGCTGCCTTAGCAAGCAGCAAACCCCTGAGAACACTTTTAATTTTCCCAAGTGTCTGCTAATGGTTATATTTCACGTGTCCTGCATTGCCAGTTAAAAACTAGTGAAAAACTATTGTGTCAACACATTTAAAATGCAAGTAAGGCTTTTCTGTCTGTCACAAAATATTTTGATAAGCAATTTATAGTCTTTGTAACATCAAGTTAAAACATAAAATTTAACACTGGGAAAGAGGGAGAGAGCAAGCAATAACTGGATTCTTGAATGCCTGTACTAAATATACACCATTCTGAGTGAATTGAAAACACAAACATAACTCCCACCTTCTTCCTCCTAATTTTTGCCTTCCTACTGATTTTCTTTCAACCTTAAATATCAAAGGGGATTCATAAAGGTTAGCACAAAGTGAAGACTACATGTACACCTAGTGTAATCTTTCGGAATTAATAGACAGCAGAAGCAATGTGGAGGGGATGTTCTTGAAGACAGAATGTACGTATTTACTGTATACTTAGTATATGTATTCATGCATCTGGTCTATAATGTTAAACATGAATCAGCATTCAAAAACAAATCATGCTATATCTGTTAACAAATATTTTTGCCACCTCACTCTGTGTTCTGTTCATTTTCCCAGTGAGGAACATATCTCCATAAGCAATTCTAGATATATTTTATGACATTAGATGAACATTCACTTAGATAAGACTATATAAAGTAAAAAAAAAATACCCTCACTGTATTCTTTCTTGCTACACTGTATACCAAACAGACAGCTCCACCCCGGAAGTCCTTCCTATTGCTCATTGAAAAGTCAGAAAGTGGTTCCACTACTTATTCTTTTTTTAATCATAAACTTTTAAAACATTCTAAACTGATGTTTATTGCTTAAATGGGTAAGTTTATGCATAATCTGAAGAAAAAAGTTTGTATTAACTGAAAATCGTAAAAATTGCAAAATCACATATTAATGAATGTTTTTATTAACTATGCAAATTACTTAAAGCAACAGTATGGTAACAGTGTGTGTGTCTTTCGGCTAGGGGTCGCCACAGCGGAACTCCGGTCTGCTAATATTTGGTAGTAATACTGTATTTTGAAAGAAAAAAATGTAAATTACTATGAAACAGTGTAGTTCTACATGAGAGAGAGAATATCCCAAATATTCTAAGTAAATTTGTTTTGAATGTTAATTAAGTGACATATACCCAGAGAATAAATGTTATGTATATAAATAAAATATGTTAAACTGAGAAAGAAGACTTACCTAGGACAGAGCTTACCAAACAATATGTTTTATATCTATAGCTATATGTATATATCTATCTATATCTATATCTATATCTATCTATCTATCTATCTATCTATCTATCTGTCTATCTATCTATCTATATATCTACAGATAGGTAGATTGATGCATAGATAGATTGTCCTTTTCCTAAAGAATAAAGGATTCAGTTTGAAAAGCTGAGCAATTAAAGGAATAATATTTATTCTCAAGACCGGTGTTTTAAATCCTCACAGAAAATGGCTAATAATGTCACACCGATGTCCAGAAAGATATAAAGCAGATTCAATAAACCCCGTATGATCCACTAACATCATGTGTGCATTGCAGCACATGTTGCACATGGTAGTGCACTGTTTTGTATTCAGTAAGCGGCTCTACCTGGTGAGTAGAGCCGCACAACCACGGTAAACACTTTGGCATGCTAATTACAGCATAAACAACTGAATTATATGCTAATAAATCAATCCAAGATGAAGAAACTATTCAACAAGCTATAAAGCAACTGTATGGACTCAGTGCTGGTTTTCCCTGGAAATTCCAAAACCTACTGGAATACAGCCATGGAAAGGAGTCTACACAGAAAGAATGTTGGGCGCTGCTGTTGCTTTAATTCATGTGTATGTGCAACAGGCTGAAGTCTATGCTGCTACTGCTGCTGCTAATAGACTACTGTCATGAAGGAGAAGAGTTTTCAAACCCCAATCAACTTATCATAATCTTCATGAGGTGGAAATTGTAGAGTGCTACAGGGTAGATAGAGACACACTACATGAACTGTACAACCTCTGTCATCTTCAACACAGATCCAGGGAAAACCAAGGGGGAGGCCATACCAGTAGAGACAAAGGTATGTGTAGCACTTATAGTTTTAGCCACAGGAACCTTTCAAAGACCAACAGAGGACATGCTGGGGGTGTCGCGGGCATCAGCATCCAGGATCCTCCATCAGTTCCTGAATGTTATGCTCCTACATGCCAGTGGCTACATATATTTTCCCTGTACTCTCAAGGACAGGGCCACAAATATGTAGGAGTTCTACTCTGTAGCACATGACCCTGAAGTACTTGGTGCCATAGATTGTACACATATCAAAATGAAGGCACCACTCGACAAGAAAGGCTCTACATAAACAGAAAGGGCTTCCCTCTATTAACTGCCAAGTCATGTGTAATGGTAAGGGAATCATCCTGAATGTGTATGCTGGTAACCCAGGCAGTTACCACAACTCACATATCTGGCATACCTCCCAACTGTATGAGATGTTTACTAAGGGTGATATCCCACAGGGTAATTTACTGGGGGATGCAGGTTATGCACTGGAACTGTGGCTGATGATGCCCATCAAAAATACACACACACACACACACTCACACACACACACACACACACACACACACACACACACACACACACACACACACACACACACACACACACACTGAAGAACCCCATAATTAGGCACACACTCAACCAGAAATATCACAAACCATGTGTTTGGGCTGCTGAAGTCAGGGTTCCACTGCCTAGATACATCTGGGGGAGCCCTGCAGTGCAATCCATGTACATGTACTGAAATCTTGACAATCTGTGACACATGCTTTATAACAGCATCCTGACAAAGCACCTTCAGCAGGCTCAACAAGGGGGAAGAGGCACACATCCCACCACTATTGGCAAGGTCACCACAGTCACATGCAGGTGAGGAGTCAGAGGGGAAACCAGCAACTGCTGTGGGTTTCAGCAGATGTAGGTGTTCTCAATATGCCCTTGCATTGGCTAAGAAGCAATGTATAGCACACTCACTTACCACTTAAGGGGCTAAAGCCTTGATCCTACGCACATACATACAGTAACATTGATGCCAGACAATGCTCATAACCTTTACCTACCCATGTAATGACTGTGTACTCTTAGCATCAGACAGAGTCAGCCCTGAACTAAAACTGTAGCAACTGCTAGATTTACAAGGTAAGTGTTGAACCTGGAGTGTTAAAACAGAATTATGCAATAATACGAATTAATGGCATAGCCTTGCATGTTGTTACTTGGTAATGTAAGTAAGTAAAAGGTGGGTGATTTGTACAGCAATGACCTTAACATGTGACAGTAGAGACTTATGTGAATACATATGTCCTCTATCAAGTAATAAGCCTCAGGCATCAAAGATTCACATATTAATACCTCTCAAAAGTACTGATGGTCACTGAATGTCCTCAGTTTGGGTTCATACTTTTGTACTGGAAAATCATTAAAGAGAGAAGTTAGAAAGTAATGAGACACATTTAGTTTCAGACCTCACAACCCCCAGAAGATTGTTAAAAATAAAGATGCAAAACACTGTTTTGATTCTATTATTGTCTAATTTTCTAAGACCAAAATTTGTCAAATGCATAATTAGCAAAACAACATCACAAACCCAGATATGCTAAGCACTAAGTCAGCTATGCACCCTGAGCATCAAGCACAAATCTTATGAATCCCTGAATCCAAAAGATATAAAAGAAGGATATAGCACAGTTATTATCACTTCCACAGGATGTTTTGTGTGTGTGTGTGTGTGTGTGTGTGTGTGTGTGTGTGTGTGTGTGTGTGTGTGTGTGTGTGTTGGGGGGGCCAGGAAGCCTAGGCTAGCACAAAAGGTAAGTGAGTGTGTGTGAGTAAGAAAGAGAAGCAGGCAGAAATTCGGACAAAGTAACAAATGGCCAGTGAGACAGAATTAGCTTTAAGCTTCACGGCTGAAGTATGTAACAGTTGTGTGTGTCTTTATAGGCCCTCCAGGTGAAATTGGTGCATGAGTTTCTACAGGAACACAGCCAAGCTCTGTGATAGCTTTATGTCTTGGTATGTCGGACAGATGTGAGCCATAGATGGTAGAGGTGGCAGTTCATTGTTGTCATACCTGACCACGAGCACTGCCTCTGCCAGGAGATGCACTGGCATGTCCATATCCACGGTCACCATGGTCAGATGTACTGCTGCTACCTGAACATGACTGATATCTGCTGGATGAGATCCACTCACAAGGATGCCCAGGACCATGACCCATGGCCTTCCACATCTGGGTGTGGACACCTCAACCACTGATTGAGCAGTGGAAGTAGTGCCACTATGGGAGTGTGAACAGGCATGGCCATGTTGGCTAACATCAGATGGTATATTTGACCTATGACAACATGGATGCTGGCCCCTCCCAGCAGATGTTCCATTTCAGACACAGCCTATTCCAATGTGTCATTCATCCAATCCATTGAATCGGCAACATGGTGGAGGCAGTCATTTATGTTAGCCTGTGCTATATCTACAACCCTAAACATTTCTCTAGAGGACATATTGGAACATGCCTTCACCTCCTCAATGGCCCTAAATATACCTTGAGTAGCATGGGAAGACACACCTGGATCAGGTGGAGGAGGGACAGCAGACCTTCTCCAAGCACCCCTGACAACTCTCCTGCATGGCACCTTGCTCGCACTTTAACTATTGCCAGAGTTAACAGGCACTGAAGCTGCAGCAACCACACTGCCCTGATCGAGTGTCTCATCCACCACCTATCCAATATGTTAGGGATCACTGGAATGGGTTTGGGTAGGCCTACTGGCTGTGTCCATTGGAATTACAGAGGATGGCTAAATGTCAACATCAATGTCAGATTCAACCTCTGCACCCCCTGACTGCGCATCTGTTTGGCCGCTATCATCATCAGAGTCTGCTGATACTCTGACATCAGGTGGTAGGAGTCCCACACTTCCACTGTCAGGATCACCTGTGATAATAAGTAACAAACATAGGAAAAAAATAATACTTTCACTACTATAGTCTAATATATGGTAACAAACTAACAGTAGTGTCACTAATACAGGCAATACATCAATATACACAACAGTCCTGACACCCACATCACAAACTAAATATTTCTCTGAACTGCTCATTAGTACTGACATAAAACTGTTTGGCTTACCATGTGCAGATGATTGTAGGCTCCCTATGCTGGATGGTCCTGGAAGAAGTTAAAAGGAAAGGACACCATCATCAGAATGAACAGTAACACAGAGGTTAAAACTTTTTGCCCTTTATATGTACATTAATTATATTTTTAACAAGAACTTGGATGACACGTCTGCCCCAAGCCCATGTGTAATCAACCAGAATGCATTAATTGTATCAATCTACAGGTATCACCCCAAACAAATTTAATGTTAAACAGAACTTAAGTATTGTTGTCAATATTTTACTATACAAGAAGTATTTAACATTTGAAATAGGTAAGCCTACCTGGAAGCTTCTCCTGGGACATACTTGTCCTCCCTGAAAGTGGCACCAATGTCAATGACATGCTGTTGTGCACTTTCCAGTGAGTTATCTGGATTTCTGACAGTAGACATGAACTCTTCATTTGATGTTAATGTTGGCTGTGTAGCAGGCCCCCACGGTAGCCATCTGTTCATTGGCCACTACAGTTGCTCTCCTCCAGGCCAATGAAATCATGTCTTTCAGACATATACCCATGTCCCCTCTCAAGACGAAAGGCACCATAATGCCTAAATGCTTCCACAATTAATTCATTTTCAGGGTCACTGAAGGGCAGGTTTCAGGGATTGAGATGCCTAGGTGCCATAGTTCTAGGTGACATAAAACACAAAAGAAGGATAATGCACATAAGTATCACATAAATAAAAGTCCTTCTTTGAAACAACACATAAAAGGTAGCATTTCACTATTATCCACAGGAGAAACATAAAACAGTCAAGATAGTTAAATACAGAAAAAGGAATTGTGTGGTTGAAAAATATTGCAATCGCATACAAAGCAAAGTTGGATCCAAAACATAGAGAGTAATAATAACAAAATCTTGTTTGTGTCAAAACAGAAATGCAACTTTGTCCCCCCATCCCCAAAACAACAGGAAAATTACACATTTTTGCTAACAAACCATCAGTGAAATGCTAAAAGTGCTATCAAATAAACTGTCCCTGAAATATGTGTACAGATTTAGCACAGAACATTCCATTTTAAGCAATTGCCAGTCATACCTACCTGTGGCCAGCACTCCCCTAGAGGTGTGTATGGTCCATCCTAGGAGACTAACACTCCTGTGTCATTGATAATATAGGACATTTACATTTCATGGAAATAACAATTGAAGAGTGTACAGAGAAAAACAGTTGTAACATTAGCAGTTGTGATGACTGTTTATAAGGCTATGCATCTGAGAAAGTAAAATGTCCTCACAAACATGCTTATGCTATCAGTACATTTCTAAGAAATTCATACAGATAAAAGTAGCACTTGCTAATGCATGTATATATGTTAACAGATTTCTCTTACTAACATTTCGGCATATGCAGTATATAGCAGAAAAATGCAAGCATACCTTATCAAGATCAGAAGTCTTCTGTGCAGATAAATCCTAAAGTAATATCTTCTTTTGTGTTATCCACATAACAAGTCTCCCCACCTTCAGGTTCTCTAGCTACACAGTTCCCTTTTTATAGTGTAGATTCAAGGCTGTGAACATGGTGAAGATACAAATGAAGTGTGAACTCATTAGAATTGCTGAATTCCAAATACTTGGTCCTGTGTCGCACATGTAAACATAATGCAGGCACTCGCTCTGTGTTTGTTGTTAATGGATTGGAGCTGCAAATGATTACTGGTAAAGAAGAAAATCAGCAGCAATTCAGACTCCACTATCTCCAGTGAATATGTCAGCCAAAGTTAGACTTACAAATTGTAGAAGTGATGGTATCAAGGTTTTAAATGTAAGTGAACAGTTTCTGTTTAGTAACACCCAACTTTCCCTGCATTTGTTGACAACTGTATATTATTGCCATTTAATATCCTCACACATTTTAAGGACAATGATACAGAATGCCTTACAGACTGTATGTCACAATTTACTGGTCAGATAAGACAAGAATGGGCATCAGACACAGACAGATAAGACAGAGCTGCATTTATGCAAGCAATAGCCAAAATGGTTGTGTGATCACTGAATGCACTACTTTTGAAATTAATACATGTACAAACAACTGTCATATGTTTTGTTAATACTGCGGATGATGTTGCAGTTGGTTGTATGCACAATCATTTTAGTTCTCTGCTGCAAAGCTGTTTGTGTAGCAAAGAGGGCTAAGACACTCTTATTGCCTTTTGAAGGTCCATTGGAGTAAGAGATAAAATCCAGACCTGTGTGAAAAATATTTCATGTGTACCAACATAAGCTTTGTATTATTGTTTATTTAATACATTTCTTTTTTCATTTTACCTAATTTTCCCTTTTTGGAATTTTTTTTCAATGCCAGTGTTTGTGCGGTGCATGGCTTAGCACAAATAAGGGAAACTGAGAAACACAATGAATGTCAGGTTTACCTGTGCTAATCTTGTTTGCATGACATTTATCAATGCACAAATGTGGACTAGTGGCCCACACAGGAAACAGACAGAATACCAGCAGACAAGACAATGACAGTGTAAAGGTTAAGAAGGATACATTGTTGCAAATTTTGTTTTCCATTGCACAGCACCACTAAGCAACATTGAGAAGTGGTTAGCGAACTTCCACAACACCTCCAGCCATCGAACACCTGCAGACAAGACACAGACAGTGAACAATTTTAAATGGATGCATTCAATTAATTCTGTTGGCCACTGTACAAACAAGCTAAGCAGCATTGTGCAGTGGTTAACACACAGAACGTAAGAATGAATAGGGAATTATGCAACTGTTATATAACCATTTCTGTGGCAGTAGATGTAAGTGTAGAGTTGTAATACAGATGGCTCTGGTTTCTAATATGGGAGTGCAACATATTTTTACTGTTGTGACAGTTGAGTTTGTAGTACTGAACACAAAAATATACAAGTGTTATTACAACATTCTTGTAGCAACAGATGTAAGTGTAGGGCTGCCATACACATGGTCCTGGCTTCTAATACAGGAAATTCCAGACATTTTTTACTGTTGTTCCATTTCATATTATATTCAGTCTCACTTATAACACTTTAGACATAATAATAAATAGTGGAGCTGATATGAATCATATGTATGAGGGATAATATACCCTTACTGTATTTTGAAGGTTCAGATGTACGACTGAGGTTATACTGTCTACTATGTTTGTGTAAGTATAAGTCTACTATCTGGACTTGGATGGTCTTCACACTGAAAAAAAGACACACACACAAATGACTCTATATTCAATAACCTTGTCAGGTCACACACATAAATGGTAAACACCTCAAACTGTTATCTGTATTTATGAATGATTCATAATTATGTCTGAGAAGCACTTCTTCTATGGCAAAGATGGAAAATCACCACTGTGGAAGAAAATGTTTTGTCCCTTATGCATAGGTTTGGATCCCACATTGTAAAAATCAGTTTTATCAGGGTATAACTCAAAACCAAAAATGTGTCAGCTCATGAAATTTATGCCCCCAGTGCATGTATTCAAAGTTAAATCACCTAGCAGTTACAGCAGCATATACCCCTTAAACTGATGTCAAGTGTCAGACTAACTTCCCCATTTACAAAATTGCTTTCCTTTTTGGCACTGTTACTCTCTGCTTAACATCATGCCAATGTGGTTGGCATTGTTGCTCGGGTTTGTGCACTACCAGTAAATGCGATAATATGAATTGGTGGGAAATCATTATTTGCTATTGTTCTACTTTTGTGATTAGATATGTCTGGTGTTAGAGGAAAATGTGCTCAATTTAGGGCACAGAGGTGGGGTGTTCAGGAGCCCAGAATATTTATTGGAACTCCTGGTAAAGCACCACAACCAAAGGCTTCTGCAGGGGTACTATTCTGGCTCCCAGTGCAAGTCTGAAGCTTGGTATAGCTTGGTCAAGGCTGTATCCAGTGTGTCTGGCATCCCATGCACTGGAGAACTATGTAGGCACCACTTCAATTACCTAAAAAAGGCACAAGAGGAATACACGCAACCAGTGTCTGGATGAGTTTCAAACTAGTGACATCCTACAGTTGTGTAAGTATGCTAATAAAGAGAATTTATAATACATACAAAGCTAAATATAGGCAAGGCTGGTATGCATAATGCTTGTTCTTTTCTTTTCACAGCTAATTCCAAAATTGAGTTGAATTGGCAGGCTCATGCTGATCATCTGGAGAGATTGAGGGAAGCAAGTGGTATGTATGCAGCACAAGATAAGTATTATTGTAGCTTTAAAAGTTAAAGATATATATTTTTTCTGTACACTAGTAGCAAAGTGAGCATGCATATCCTAACTGTAAAAGCAAGCATGCATGTATAAGTCTCTAGCACAGACCAACTTTAGGAGTTAAGTGTAAGACTGTAGACAGAGGGTTTGGTTTCAAATACCATGAGTAACAACTATATAATACTGCATTTCTTTAATAATATAACATAAATTAAACTCCATACAAGTGGCATAAATGCCCTGCTGTTAACTGTAATCTGTATAATTGGACCAAGCATATGCGCAATGTATATACATTGCAAGGATTACTTTGAGCAATCTGTAATTATAGTTTGTAGTTGTTAGGACGTATACTTAAATATAATAGTTCCGATACAATTGTTGTATAATTGTGATAATGCACTGTATGTCACATATGATGGTACTAATTTTATCTCTTTTTTTCCTCTCACCCCAACCCTTGTTTCTTTCTTTATTTTCTGTTATGTGTCATCAAAATGTCTCCATGTCATCCATCTGTAAAAAATTACTAAATGCTTCACAGCACTGTGAGGGAGGCCAACTGCATTGGGTCATCCTACCCTCACATCACCAGCTACATCTACAATGCCTAGCACATCTCAGACCCAACCTAGCAATACTGCCTCAGCTGCCCCTGCACTACCTGTACTCTCAGGTAGCACTACCCCGGCAGCTGGTGCTGTGGTACCATCCAGAAATACTGACAGACGTGGGGATTTTATCACCAACTAGGAGATACCAGGGTTGGTGCGCAGGGTTGTGCACAGCACCATTGGTGTATGCCTATGCTGGATGGAGAGGTTGCTCTTCCTCATGGTCCCTAGGAGGAGAATATGTCAAGTGCTCCAGCAGCCAGCAGAGTAAGGGGACAGTGATGAAAGTCCTATAGGTGAGGACTAGATTCTCACTGTCTCCATGTTTGATGAGCATGAGCTTGTGTTGTCCACTTCCTCACCCCAGACATGTTGTCTCCCAACCTTTTGTGTCCCTCCTCATTCCTGTGTCTTGACTTGTATGTCCTGATTGTTTGCATTTGCTTCCTCAGCTACCCAATTTACCTGACCCAGAAATACCAACGTCCCTTACCCAGCATTCCTCTCTTACTGAAGTAAAAAAAAAGTGGGCACCTGTCCCATAAAAAAAATTGTGCCATACTTAGCACTCCACTTTGCACATGTGTCTTCTTGACACACTTGATTTGATACATCTGGCTATACAACATGATTGTGTTACTGTCACCCCTCTTTGTGGAGGTGACAGTCTGATGGATAGCTATCGTTATTTCCTACCTCCCTCCTACACATTCCTATATTGCTTTCCCTTTCTACTTCCCCCTGCTTGCTCCCCATTTCAAAACTTTCCCATCTATCCCATTTTAACACATATAATATGATTAAAAAATGGAATCACACACAGTACTCATAAGTACCAAAAAAAAAAAAAAAAGAATTGGAACCCTTCACTTTTTGGGCTCTGTTTTTGCACAGAGTTTGGCATCATGCAGCAATGCCATAAGACAGTGAATGTCTCTTTCTTAGTGTGGTTACCTCTGTGCAATGCCACTTAAACATCAACACACAGTAACACACTGTGAAGGTAATGGAAAATATAATTACACTGCATTATCACTACTTATTTAAAAGTATTATATACACCTGGATTTGAACCCTATATCATCTGGGCTCAAAAAGAAATGTGTCAGTGCATTTACACCTGCTGCCACAAAGTCAGCTAAGTAGCAGGTGTGTTTTACACTCAATACTACCTCTCATAATTTTAGCAATGAGCCTCATGTTTGTGCACTGTTTAACTATGTGCAAACAGGGAAAGCAGTAGAACTGTGTATCTCACATGCACAAACACTCTGCCAGTCATTGTACAAACCCACTGCTCATCATTGAGCTATGCAAAGTAAATAATAGCATGTATTACTTTTGTTTGCTGTCAGTTTAGTCTTCATTCCATGAAACTACATGTGGAAACATAAAAAATGAAAGCCCTATCTAAGAAAATGTCACATATGTACAATGCAGCCATGTCTTACCTCTCCCTGTGCACTATGACCTTGGTCTCTCAGTATTTGCTCAAAAATATATCAACTACACTACAATAAATTAATAACAAATGTTGTGTTATATACCATGCACATCTTTAGAATGACAGTACACATTCAGATTTTCAAAGGCTTGTAGTAGTGTACACATCTGTTGGCATCCAGTTGTAAAGCTGTCTCGTAAAGTAAACATGCACATTGAAACACAAACACTACATACTACACATTACACATTCATCAGTCTGGTGACATGCAGAACTTGAAATATCTTGACACTTGCACTTGACTACACATTCATTTCATTCAGGCCTCCGAACATCTCCTCTCCATCATCCAGGGCTGAAGTCATCCACCATATGTTCTCCTGCATAATTGTAAAATTCAAACTTGTGCTGCAGTGCTTGCATAAAATACTGAGTTCTCTAATCTGTGTATTTAGATAGGTTGGGGTTTGGGGTCTATATCACAAAATCAAATGTTGTGAATGCTGAATACCGGAAGGCCGAACCTGGTAAGTCGAAAGTTGAGAATGTTGAAGCCACAGAAACCCAAATTCTTTCCCAGGGAAAGAATTCAGTTGGCCATTTCCGCGGCTTTGGCATTTTCGGACCAGGTCAAGGTAAGTGTACGAACGGGTAGTGATGGACTTTAGGGTTAGGGCACGGGTCAGGTAAGTGTGCGATAGTGACGGACTTTAGGGTTAGGGCGCGGGTCAGGTAAGTGTGCGTTAGTGACAGACTTTAGAGTTAGGGTGCGGGTCAGGTAAGTGTGCGGTAGTGATGGACTTTAGGGTTAGGGCTGGGTTAAGGTTAGTGCATAGATAGTGGTGTATGTTAGGTTTAGTGTAGGTTTTGAAGGTGTTTGGTGTGATTGTGTTATGTGTGTGTTTTTCGGAACAGCAAATTTTTTCCCTGGGAAAAAATTCACTGTTTTGAAGTGTCGATGTTATCTGAATTCGATCTTCCAAATTTGAACTTATGGTGTTCAACACTTTGGAAGTTCGATTTCATGATATAGACCCAGGGTTTGGTAGGAGTTTAGTTCTAACTACAGTCATCTGGGAGGTGTGTGTGTGCCTATCTAGCCAGACGAGCATGTGTATCTGACAATAACCACACCAATATTTTGACACTTGCTCATGGCTACACATCCATTTCATGCAGGCCTTCCAAAATCTCCTGTCTGACATCAAATGCTGATGTCATCCACCATAAAATGTCCTGCAGCCTTGTAAATGTCAGACTTGTGCCATGTTATTTGGGTAAAGTACTGAGTTCTCTAGTCTGTGTACTTAGGTATGGGTTCTCTTCTCACTGCAGTCAACTGGGAGGTGTGTGTGTGTGTGTGTGTGTGTGTGTGTGTGTGTGTGTGTGTGTGTGTGTGTGTGTGTGTGTGCGTGTGTGTGTGTGTGCGTGTGTGTGTGTGTGTGTGTGTGTGTGTGTGTGTGTGTGTGTGCGTGTGTCTGTCTGTGCACTTGCATGACATTAGAGAAAGCATTTTACACCAGCATTTGGGACACTGCTATTACCATTTTCTTCCCATCACACACTGCTGATGTCATCAGCTATAAACTGTCTGACACTCTCCAAGTCAGACTTGAGATGTGGCACTTGCCTTAAATACAGAGTTCTCTAGTCAGTGTACTTAGGTAGGGGTTCTTTTCTCACTTAGCATGTGGGACACTGCTATTAGCATTTTCTCCTCACCAGACACTGCTGATGCCATTAACTATAGCTGATTAGCAGATGTGCAGTATTCCCATCAGAGACTGGCCTGTAGGCTAGGCACAAGTCACCTCATCCTATATGATACAGATTACAGTGACAGGACTTTCAGTCTAGCCACATACATCAAGGCATGGCTTGAAAGGGCTGTATTTTCTTGGTGAGAAATTATGGACCTTTTCTATATGGATACTAGTAATATCCTGGATGTGTGCAACAGACATGTGTGAGTTGTTAATGCTACATCCATGTCTTTTACATCTGTTAGATATCCTGAAAGAAGTCATTCATTGAGGGCATCCATGATGACAATACTATCATCTTGTGGAACTTGACCAGGCCAAGGCATTTCACACAAATCCACACTGAGGTATTCATTCAGCACTATCAGATGTGGCCAAAAACACCTATATCACCAAGTGGGTAGACCACTGGATCACATACGTGGCATTTAAGTATGTTGAAATGTGTGAAGTAATGTATGTCTCTGGTCCAGTGATCAGGTCTGTACATTAGGGCTGTCTGCTAGATCCTTTCCTGTCCATTACTTAAGTCACAGACATCAAGTACAGTGTCCAAACAGCTGTCTGGAGGACTATAGATTGTGGTCAATCATTGACTCTAACTGTGATATTAGTATAATACAGACAGTATCAACACATACCAAAGATTGCTGCCATGGCCATGACAACAGACGAGATGAAACAAAAACATTTGTTACATTTTGAAAACAAATACACAAACCAAGGATAATGTAGATGTCACTCCCTATAAGCAGACCATTTGGTATGTGACCTGTCTTGGTGTAGATGGTATGTGGAACATCCAACAGCATGTGGTCACAGTGGTGAGTACTCCCTTGTATGTAACACAACTACTGAGTATGTGCAGGACATCCACATCAAAGGCCAGAATATCTCCATAATTCACAGCCTTCATCACATCAATAACTGAGTACAATGCACCTTCTTCATGTACCTCCCTACACATTTTCCAGTGATGTGTAACTGAATTATAACATTTTCAACACAGTGAGCTCTCAAACATCTTATTGGCCATACCTAAGTATTCTTTTTGTTGCATAGACATTAATGTCTGATGGTGCGGAATGCCCATCAAGGTGTTACACCAGATGCATGTGTGATATCTGTTCCAGTGATGCACACAATACATACATAGCTGTTTAATGACACTGATGTCATGGGTTACATTGTGCTATATATACAGATATACATATAGGTTCATAGGTAGGTACTAGGCTATCGGCCCCAGGGCCGATACAAGCCTAGCCTTAACGATTCCCTGGCTATTGCTTCCCACAAATATTTACTTTCTTGGACCCCTTTCTAGCAGGGCTACTGATGTGATCCCCAGGGTGAATTTCCTATCTCCCATCCTTAAGGTTCCTCTAGAAAAGGGCCATTGAGGCACTCTGCCTGACATGTATGGGCAGCCTATTCCAGAGTATGAGGACTCTCTAGGTCAGGTACCTATCCCACCAGCATGTTCGATTGATCATGATGACAAGGTTAAGATCCCTGGAGTGTGTAGCTCAGTGGGATTGGAATTTCTTTAAGTGTAGCATGTCCGACAACTCTGGATTTGACATGGCCTTGTATGTTAGGCAGAGATCACCTCTGAGTAGGCAATATGTGACAGAGTATAGCTGGAGTTTCTTTAGACGGTCAGCATAAGGCATCTGCTTTAGTCCTGTGATTCTTTTTGTGAGGTATTTCTTAGGCCTTTCTAGTTGTTGCAGCTGTTTTGTGAGGTACATACCAAATGGGGCATTGTATTCTATAATGGGTCGAATGAGGGATGAGTACAGAGGTACAGTGATCTCCTTTTTTCTGTATGAAAAGCTCTTAGTGATGAGGTGTGCCATGGAGAAGGATTTTCTAACTGTTGTGGCTATGTGGTTATCAAAGGTGAGACCACTGTCCACCTGTGTCCCTAGGTCTCTTATCACACTTTCAGTGTTTAGTGTACTGCCACCTATGTGGTAGTTCACAGGTACATGGTTTTTCCCAAAGGGGACAACTATACAATTTTTGGCATTTAGATTGAACCCATGGCTCTGGCACCAGGCATCTGTTTCAGTAAGGCCCTTTTGTAGTGTATCCACATCATTTGGGGATTCAATAATGGCTTCCAGCTTGCAGTCATCTGTGAACTTTGAAGCCAGAGTCCCTTAGTGTTGGCCTGTACTTCAGAGAAGTACATGCCAAACAAGAGTGGTCCCAGGACAGAACCCTGCAGTACACCACTTGTCACTTGTCTGGAGCTGGATTTGGAGTTGGCTACTTTTACAGTATGTGTTCTGTCAGTAAGCCAGTTTGGAACCCATCGAGAGACGTAGGGATTAATGCCCAGCTTAGTAAATTTATCTATGATTCCAGAGTGGGAGATAGTGTCAAAAGCCTTGGCGAGGTCCAGGTAGGCTGTGAAAACCACCTTACTCTCGTCCATGGCTCTGGAGACTGATTTGAAGAAGTTGATCAGGTTCAGGAGGCAAGATCGGCCACCCACTAACCCAAACTGGGTGGGGTCCAGTGTTTGAAGGTTGCCAATGTCTTTGTTTATAAGTTCCATGACAATACATTCCATGGCCTTGCAGAACAGGCTCGTCAGACTGATAAGATGGTAGTTCCAGGGATTCAAAATGGATCCCCCCTTGTGAAGTGGGATGACTGTAGCTGTGCATCACTCTATGGACATGAAGCCTGAGGTGAGGCTATGATTAAACATAACACATAGGTGAGGTGTCAGTTCATATTGTAGTTCATATAGTACACAGCCCGGGATGTTGTCTGGTCCCATGGATGCTGTATTCTTGGATTTAGAGAGTACGTTTTTTACCTAAGTGGTTGTGATTACCAGAATTTGGCATTCTATTAGTATTGAGATGGGCTCTTTAGGGGGTGAGAGGGGGGTGAAGTTGGCAGTGAATCTATCTGCCAGGAAATTGGCAATATCCTTGGGGTCAGTATATCTAGTGCCATTCTGCTGTAGCTCAGAGCAGATCTGAGTATTGCCATTTAGATTTTTGACATAGCTATAGAATGCCTTGTGGTTGTCTTTGGAATCTTTGGCAATTTTGTTTTCATAACTAGCTTTGGAAGATTTTATGAGGGATCTCAGCTTTATACTGAGGCCAGTGAGGGATTTTTTTGAATCTTGGGTTATTCCTCTTTTCTGCAACAGTTTCTTCCTTCTGTTGTACAGCTTGTTATGGCAGGGGACCACCAGATTGGCTTCCTTTTTTTAGAGGACAGTGTCTTGGTTCTATTTGGGATGGCTCAGTCCATGCACGAGTGAATGTGCTCGTACAGCATTTTAGTGTAGGATTCAGCAGTTGAACTTCCAGTTCCCATCTGCATGGGTGTCATGAAGTTTGTTACTTCTGACTTGAGAAGCATGAAGTTGGCTTTGGAAAGGTTTTTTTACAGAGGTTTCCTTAAAGGGAGGTGTGGGTGGGATGTGAATGTCAAGGGTGATTAGCTTATGGTCTGATCTGACCAACGAGAGAATGACCACTGGTGTGGAGCATTGATCTCCCATGGTGGTAATGACCAGGTCTAGAATATTGGTACCCCTGGTGGGACTATGAATTAGTTGTTCTAGGGTGTTGGAATTTATGAATTCCAAGAACCGTTGAGCAAGGGTGTTGGTACGGGAGTAGTTTTCCCAGTTAATGGCAAGGTAGTTGAAATCACCCAGTATTAGGGATGTTTGGTTGTATCGTAATATTTTCCAGTATGTTTAGAAAGGTGTAGTGAGAATCTTGGGCCAAGGTGGGGGATCTGTAGCAAGCTACAATTTGTATTGCAGTCTTACCTAGTGTTAGTTGCATCTGGAGCATTTCAAATGCATTGTGTTGGGCAACCAGCCTGGAGTTGTGAATATGGACACTCCTCCACCTTTAGCATTTTGGTCCTGGTTTGGTGGACGAAAAGTGTGGTAAGAGTTGTAGCATGGTATTGCAGGTGTGCTCCCCGGAGCTTTGAACCAGGTCTCAGTTACTGCACAGATATTGATGTTCTCCATTTTTAGGAGAGCCTCGAGAGAGTGCATCTTGAGGTTTAGACTTCTAGCACTGAGTAGCATTATCTTCAGATTTTGCTTGCATCCATTATGGTGGTAGTTTTGTTCTTTGAACCTTGCCTAAAAAGGTACTATAGGGGTGGCAAGAGCCTTAGCCAGTAACCTGAATCCCAGGGGCGACAGGTGCAAGCCATCTCTTGCAAAGCATTGTGGTCTGTTTATCATGTCGTCCCAGGCAGACAGATAGTGGATCCCATTTGAATGAAACCAGAAGCTTAGCCAATTATTGAAGTCAATCATTTTGTCCTTATACTGTGGCATCATTCTGGGTGATGACAGGATGCCACTCAGGGCTAGGGTCATACCTGCCTGGGCTACATGATCCAAGAGCTCTTCCATGTCTCTTTTCATGTAGTCCGGGGAGGTACATCTCAAGTCATTCATCCAACATGGACAATGATAGAGTCATATTTATACCTGTTGTGGAGTGACTTGAGTGCATGCGTTATGTGGTGGATTCTGGCACTCGACAGGCAACTAACTGTAATTTTCTCCTTGTTCAGCCTGATGAGTGGGACATCAGTGTGCCTGACTATAGAGTCACATATGACTAAAGTGTTGGCTATGTTGTCTTGCCTTAGGGGCTTCTGTTGAGTGGCACGCTGGTGTTGTGAGCTATGTGACACTTTGGTTTTATTTGGGGGTGGTGTTTGTTTGCATTTCAGTTTTGGAGGTCCCTGTTGCTTGGGCAGGTTAATCTTAAGAGCCTCCACATATGTGGGTTTGTGTTACTATGTGTGGGTTTTGGTGGTGTTGGTTTTGAAGGACTATGTGCAGGGGAGCCCACAATATTTTTGCAGGGGGGTGCAAACCTAGAGCCCCACCCCCTCCACCCACGCAACCCCCTCCCCCGCCGCCATTCCAGTGTCCCATTACTTGGCTATTTCTCCCCATTTGTCATAGACACTGTTCAAATCTCTCAGTGTGCATACTGTTTTATGCTTTACTTCTACAATGATTACAGATATTTGGATTTCATTTACAACTTTTATTTCAAATTTTATAGCACAGGCTGATAGACATTTGCTAAACCTAAACAAAGCAATAGTCTTACAATGAAAATAGACTTAGCATTAAAACTTATCTAACTTTGAAACCCACATTCATTGAAACAGCACAGAAACCCACATTCAAAGAAAATGCATATGGCCAGTGGCAGGGTAAGTTTACCTTTGGGCTGTTTTCAAATAATAGGCTCCTTGCACACATTTTTAGAACTATGCAAAAGTTCTTTGATTCACCTTCCTGACTGTATTAAATATACTATATAATAATTGAATTATATCCCTTGTATAATACAGCACCACTTGTTAGAGTGTGTTTTAAATGTATAGTTCTGAACATTTTTCCTTTAAGCAATGAAACAAATCATATGAACCAATAATGCCCAATTCAGAACATTTCAGCCATAATGGGCCACTCAGACTTCTGTCATACAATGTACCAATATCAATCAATATGCAGAATCTCTGTAGAAGTAAAAGTCATCTGAATAATTCCACATTAAAGAGATCTGAAACCAATGAAGAGGTTGTTGCTAGAAAACAACTTTATATTTCAGTGTTTCATTTACAAATTCAGTGCCTGTTGCCCTTGAATAATAAATTGCCTATGTTACATTAAAATAAATGGTAAGCTGGTATATTGCAATAGGCAATGGGTGGCAAGCTGAAAAACAGGTTCATAGTTATTAGGTGTCTCATCCAAAGGAGGACATACTAAGGATTGCAGTATCATACCCCTTAAAATATAAATGTACATGCTGTAGGAATAGAACCTATAGCCCTTTGCATAAAGATACAAGTATGCTACCTGCTGTGCTACTAACACTGCTTTAAAATTCTACACCACAATAATGATACCATTTGCTAAACAAAACAGTTGCACATTTTTAGCAGACAGCAGGAGCAGCAGTAACCTTTGCTTCCCTTGAAGCTCACAATTTCTTGAAAATGAACTTGAAAATAAATTCCACCTGCTAGATCCAACTAGGGCATTTCTCTCTCTCTCTCTCTCTCTCTCTCTCTCTCTCTCTCTGTCTCTCTGCCTGTCTGTCTGTCTGTCTCTCTCTCTCACACACACACACACACACACACACACACACACACACACACACACACACACACACACACACACACACACACACACAAGAATATGATGTCTAAAACTGTTTAGCAACTTCAATCCTTTTTAGGAGGAATATGGGGCAAACATCTCAACATTCTGCAAAACATGGATAGCTGAGGGGTATGCTAGCTCCTTTAGAGACATTGTCAAACTGTCCTCCTTTCCACATATTTTTACAATGTTTACTCATTCCAGCCTTGACAGTGTACATAAATAGATTTTGTCAAAGTTACAACAACTTTAAACTCTGTGTGAACTTGGTGTTTGTTTGTTTTTTGACAGAAAGGTATAAAGGAACTCATGGCTATGTATATAGTTGAATCTCTGTGTACTGAAGTATTCCCTACCATGATGCTGCTTTAATAACTAGTGTGTTTGCATTCAGAAACCTTTACAGTTTTTATACTAAATTTTATAACTACATGAATTAGAAAATAACCCAATTTCTTTTTCAGAGCCTAAGATAAAAAGCCCACTCCTTACAAGCACTCCTTCCCCTGGAAAATATCTATATATGTCACATTTCATGTTTTTTCACTGGACATAATTGCTAAAAAGGGACAGGCATTCATTATACAACTGAGAACACTTGGATAAAACTACATAAAACCTGGGAGTTAATGCAGAGTCCACAGCTAAAAACTTAATCAGAGACCCAAGCGCTGTGAGTCAGCAATGCTGTTCACTGCACCCTTGTGCCAGTGGTCATTTGCTGTAACACACATCCTGTCCAGACCACCACAGTCAGTCAGTCAGTACACTGCTGATGTTTATGATGAAAAGTGAAAGAAAATATAACTAACTTGCTACTTTTAGATACACTGCAATTCCTTCCTCACACAGTCCTTTTCATCAAAGGCAACTCCAAGAAACCTCAATTGCAACCGCTTTATTCTTTATTGATTGTACACACCTCTTATCTCTGTTTTACAAAGGCCAGAGTAAAGAATGCCAGCTAGCTTTACACAAATGCACTCACTAGTTCTGCAAACTGAGAATAACACCTGCTTAACTTGAACAAGTGACAGCAAAGTCATAGGATCAGAGGATATTACAAGAATATCGACATACGAGGTCTTTTTAAGCCTAGCCATTTCAACCCAGTGTAGTGTAGTAGTGTAGTACCGTAGGGGTACTAGTCAATACCCAAGACTGCATTTAGTGATGACTGCCCATGTCCTGGAGGATTGTGGGTGTTATCCCTGGTAAAATTTACTGTGCCCCATCCACTCATTCAGGTTCTTCTTGAACACTGTCATAAAGATGCTCTGTTTCACATGAATTGGTAGCCTGTTCCGAAGACGTGGCAGTCAGTGGGAGATAAATCTGTCCCTCCAGCATTTCCTATTTAAGTCACAGTATTTAAGTCCCTGGAATGAGTAGCCCTAGACCCATTTGATTTATAGACATGCAGTAAGTTCATTAGGTTTGGGTCTTGGGTTGCTCTGTAGGCCTCCCCTAAGAAGTCTACACTATACAGAGTATAGTGACAGGGATTTTAGTCAGTCATTGTAAGGCACATGCTAGAGGCCCTTTACCTTCTTTGTTAGGAAACCCCTGAGGTCATTTGTATTTACCAGCAGCCAGGAGAAAGCTAAAAAATAATGGGGGCCAAATGGCCAAATATCAGGGACTGATAGTGCCTTTATTTATTTAGAATGTTGCTATTGTATTATCATGCTTTTGTCTGAAAGCTATAAAGTCTAAAGCTTTAACTCCTTAGTCACTTGCCAGAAAAAAGTTACCAGCAGCAGACCAGATATCAGGATAAATCCTAGACATTTTACAACATTAGGGACAGTTGAGAGTATCTACACCCCCACACATATACATATATTACAGAACCACACACACACACACACACACACACACACACACACGCACACACACACACACACACACACACACACACACACACACACAAATTAGAGAGAAGTATTGCCCTTAGCTACTTTGACAGTAGCTAGAATCACACACAAAAAATTAGGGAGAAATATTGAACTTAGATACTTAGAAAGTAGCTAGAATAACAGGCTTAACATTAATACCGTTCTTTCTGAATACTAAGTCCAAAACTGAAATGTCAGTCATTTAGTTATTTTACTCCACATTAATTTACCTGAAAAAAAGCACACGGGCATATGAGAATTCAAGGAGAGCTCAGTTGTGATACCACCACAAACATGTATACATACATATTCACTCACTTAAATACCTTCCTATTTTCTGAGCAAGTGCCACACATGGTAGAATAAATAAGACAAGTATGTTTTAAAGTAAATGGATAAACATATTACTGAACTCAATGTTCAATTCTTTACAATACTATTACTTTCAAACAGATGCTTTAGTCAGCTAAGGCAGCCTTGGCCAATAAAAACAGCTCCTTGTTGCTTTATACGGGTGCCCAGGATGACCTTTATTAAGCGAGTTTTTTGCTGTCTATAGCCTCGCCTATTTTACATATAATGCGAGCTGTTTTGAAAATAGCCTGGCTTACATAGTAGGATGATTTCTATTTTTGTCTTTTTTTTTTCTGAAACTCAGAGGTGTTTGGAATTTTTTGCATGCACAGTAGTATGCATTGAGTTTCAAGGTTCATTAAGCAAAATTAAATAAAGACAGAACAATAATGGTCACATTTTTAAATGCAAAATAAAAAATAAAAAAAAAAATGTATTTAACTTTTGTGTTGGGGGACATCAGCCGAGCTGCCAGTGCCATGGTGCTACAGATGCTCTGATGTGCATTTTAGAGCCTTTTTTCAACCTTTTGACTAAATGATGGCCTGAACAAAAACCATGAATAAGGAAAGAAATTCAGTCTTACTTTTTTTTCTTACAAGAAAGAAATAAATTGTGCTGACAAACAAGACAAATGCTTGCAAGGATACATAAATCATATCTGGGAATACTAACTGCTTTGCTGCCCCCCCCCCCCCCCACACACACACACACACATACACACTGCACACTTATCCATGGGCAAATTGGAGGAATGCTAATTCAGTTACAGAATACTGTTGGAGGTCTTGGCAGAAACCAGAGCACAAGGATAAACCCAGACAGAGATAGAGACGGCATGTAGACTCCAGACAATGGAAGCCACATGTAAGAACTCAGCCAGAGCCAAATGATGTGAGATGGCAATGCTACTCACTGCACACTGTGCCATAAAGAAGTTGCTTTCACACACATCTGTTTCTGCCAAACTACCTAAGTAACCACTTACTATGTGTAATGTTGCTTGTGATTAAAGGTGAAAGAAATAATACAACCCACACAAGAACACACACACACACACACACACACACACACACACACACACACACACACACACACACACATGCCATATTGATACTATTTTACACTGATTTCAATAAATGCAGTATGTTATGTGACACTATTTCTGCCATGCCAGATTGGTAATTATTGTTTAGCAGTGGTAAGTAATTTTATCTACAGATGGCATTCATATCCATCAAGTACAGCTACTTTTCTGACTATGCACATCTCAGATTTCAGACTGGCAAAAAATAAACACATTAACAATAGTCAAAGTAAAGTATTTCCAGTTTGTTTCATACAAACACACAGTAATCACAGTAATGTAGTCCATCGTTAAACAAATGTGCAGATGCACAGTCCTGAAAACCCTGGTTTTAAGTGACTTCTTAAATTTTCATTCCCAGACAGACCACATTCAGATGTGATAGAAAATTCTGTGTACACTTCAGTGTCTGATTGTGATAAAAATGATATTCATGTAATGAATTTTTGACTTTACACCAAACAGTTGCTACACAGTTTAGTATTTAGGGTTGTTTCACACAAACTACATTGTTCCTGCAAAGCTAGAATAATGAGCAAATGGCACAGTCACTTTCCTCTCCACTGCAGCTAGCCTCAGCAGTTATAGCTACATAGCCTATGCTTGTCTCAGATGCCAAACTGTTATGTAAAACAGCTGTCAGGGAATGAAGGACAAAAATCCCAAACAGATTTTAAATATTGTTCTTACATGTCTTTGATATCAGGTTTGAATTAGCATAAACTCTCAGAAATCAAGAACATTGAGTGTGAAACTCAAACCTGTCATTATTTAGTGAGTGCAAGTTGCAACCCTCGATTTACCTGAAAGCCATATTTTTTATGGGGTGCAAAACTAAGACAAAGTCAGGGACATTTTGTAAACTTGGGATAGCATCTGGGTGATTGCCTGCTAGGCTTAAAAAATCTGCAATAAACCATACCCGTGCATATGTATTGGAACCAGAGTACTTGAAATCATCTCAGTGCTATCTTCAGTCTTCTGACTCTGAAATGGTGCAGCTACTATTACCCTTCAGAGTTCAAAGTTTCCAGGCTTTCAGCTTGGTCCCACCCTCCATGACTTAGACAACAAATCACAGAGCCCATGAGGCTTCAAAGGCTCCATGATTCATTGACTAGAAGTTGATGGGTGGCTAAAAGTCTGGAAACTAAACAGGACATGATGTCCTTTACAGAGATCTGCTCTGCTCTTTGCTCTGCTCTTTGAAGGGTTGCTTTTTCTTTGTGGTGTAAAAAAATGGGGGAAAACATCATCCAGCCATGATTTGCTCATCATATTAAGAGCTTCAAGGCACTATATAAGACTTATGGTTCAGTGGCTGCAACCTCTTGCCCTCTGACCTCTGCCCTAGGTGGGTCACATATAGAAGTGACAGGCATATTCAATCAGATTGAGTTAGAGTAATCACTGCAGCACTACATTAAAATTACAGCACAGCAAGGGAGAAACTAGGAGGCATCTGGCCTGCAGTGCTTCCTGATTAAGTGTATATTATATCCCAATGTCAGTGAGCATGTGCAAGTTCTGTTGAGCCAACAAACAGTTGTACGTGGGCACATAGACATTGTACACCTAATCAGGTAGCCAGAAGGAGTGCAGCAGGAGCCTGCTTCTTCATTCACTTTCCAGCCATGGGCTCCCCTGAAGCCGTGGCCCTGGGCAGCCACACAGAACACCTCTATTTTAATCTGCCACTGGGCCACAGTGTCACTGGTGGGATATCTGGCACTTGGAGTAGCAGGCACCCAATAAGTACAGGTACAAATTGAAGTGGAAGCTGTAGTTTGTGGAAATTGTTTAATTTTTTTTTTTACTTATTAGAAAATAATACACTTGTATTCCATAAAGGGTTGGATATTCTTGGAATAAACATGGCCCACTGTGGGAATATTACACCCATAGACTGGGCAAATCCTCTGCTGCCACAAAGGAATCTCAGAATCAGATTAATGGACTATTTTTTTAATTATTAAAACAAAATGTTCTTGTAATTTGTGACATACTTGAAAATCTCTAGTAGGATTCTTATACATGGATACAGTGTCCAACTTGATATCATTAGACAGAGTTTCTGTGTCTGGGAGAGATTACAGTATTTTTAATTACTAACAGAATAATACATATGTATGATGTAGCTGTACTATATTGCTTCTGTTACATTTGTCTGTTTTCAGCAAATTAAAGTAGATTCAGTCACAGTGTTTACAGACCATGACTGTCTTATCTGTCAGTCCTATCTGCAACTTCCAGATGTGGTTTGTGAAATCAAATGTAAGAGATATTTTGCCTTTGTCATCAGAGGCAGTGTTTTCAAGTTTGTTCAGTGTGTACATTTTAATTTTTATCAATGGCTACTTTGTCTCTCAGGAGGAATGCATGTCCTCTAACTCATTCGGCATAGCTGAGTCATGCTGTCATTTCTTCTTCTTCTTCTTCTTTCAGCTTTTCCCGGTTAGGGGTCGCCACAGCGGATCACCTGTCCATTCTTGATTGGCAGTAGAGTTTTTACAGTGTCAAGTTGCCAGCCCGGCGCCCAATCTTCCACAGAAGGCACACACATTCACACCTAAGGCCAATTTAGAGTGTCCAATCCACCTACTGCATGTCTTTGGGATGTGGGAGGAAACCGGAGCACCCGGAGGAAACCCACATGACCACAGGGAGGACATGAGACTTTGTGCAGAAGGCACCCCAGCTGAAGATTGAACTGACATACCTCTTGCTGTGAGGTGACAACGCTAACCGCTGCACCAATGTGGCCACCCCAGTCATGGTGCAATTTATAATGAATGAAAATGAAGTTTAGGATTAGGCATGGTTGCCACATACTTACCTGTCATTTGTACGTTCGTCCGTGAACTTCAGTCCAAATGTCTTCTTCTGTAATTCAAATTTCATGCGGGTGTGGAAGATGAAGACGTAAAACATCAGTTGCACAGATGCAAAAGCATCTGTGTGACTGAACTTGAAGGGCATTCTTAAAGAAGAACGCCCTAAAAATTTTTTTTTTTTAATTAATCTACCAGCCAGCTGATTCTACTTGCACCTGCCTGCGGGCGCCCATGACTATGTGTTGTTTGAGGTGTTGTGTGGGTGTTAATCTTCTCCTCTTGACTGTCTAACACATTCTTGGCCATAGAGAGCTTTGCTTCCAGTTTGGCTATGTAAGTGCATCTTTCACAGGTTGTAGTGTTTGGTGGTAGGAGGAGAGAGTTGTCTGTGTACATGAGGCAATTGCTGTTTTGCCCCAGTATGCCCAGATTCACCAGGTGGACAGGAGAAATCACCAGAAGCTGACCCTTGGACATGCCTGGTTAGATACTTTCTATGTGTAGTACAAGAGCTGTTTTCCCTTACTTTTTGGCAAGGTACTTGCAATTGTAGGCTGTCTAGTGCCTATGACTATTTTCTCCTTATCAGCAAGGAGAAGTGAGTGCTTGTAACAAATTAAGGCTCTCTAGTGCTTTTTAGCGAGTTTTAGAGCAAGTGCTAGTTACAGGTATACAGATTTTAGTGCTACTGCTGATAAACTAGCTAGTTCTAAGGGAAAATTCAAAAAGCAGACTTTCTGGCACTGGGAATAGTTTAACCTTAGCCCCGTGGTGCTGCACGGTGTGCAAATGCACGCAAATGCAAGTATTTATGCCAGAAAGTTGAAAGGGCTAAAATCAGCCCAAAATGGCCAATAAAATTGCAATTTCAAAGCTGGAAACCACCCCTCTAGTGTTAGATAGGCAGTACAATGTTCCCACTCTCACTGGTAAGCAGTAGGACCCCCTCCTACCACAGCAAGGTCTGGATAGCTCTGAACACTGAAACTAAAGTCCTGAGACCAGCAAAGCCTGGAAACTGGACTATTCTAGTTAGAAAAGGTAGGAAATTAGCAAACAAGATAGAATTTTTTTTTTGTTAAATCAGGCTAAACAACGCAGTTATACAGTAAATAAGCACAGAAAGGCTAATGCACATGAGTGTATAGACCAGAACAGTAAACTCAGCTAAAAGTGCAAAATTAGAAATTTGAAAATGTAAACTTTTTAAATAAAGCAAGGCAAGTGCACAACTGGAAAATGACTTAAAGGCAGAAATACAGTGAAATAAGTAGCTAGTCTACTTTTTAAGCTTTCGGGCAAGTGCAGGTAATAAAAATGACCAAAATCAGCAAAAATTTGAAAATTCAGCCAAAAGTTCTTGCAGTCAGGCACAAAAAGTATCTCTTTCTTGTTTCTAGTGCTGTAGTATTCTGCAGGATGTCCAAACAGGATCTGCTGATCTAAAAGAAGCTCAAACTAGTGCAAATGCGTGTATTTATGCCAGAAAGTTGAAAAGGATAGAAATCAGCCGAAGATGGTCAATAAAATTGCAATGTCAGAGCTGGAAACCACCCCTCTAGTGTTAGATAGGCAGTACAATGTTCCCACTCTCACTGGTAAGCAGTAGGACCTCCCTCCACCACAGCAAGGTCTGGATAGCTCTGAACACTGAAACTAAAGTTCTGAAACCAGCAAAGCCTGGAAACTGGACTATTCTAGTTAGAAAAGGTAGGAAATTAGCAAACAAGATAGAATTTTTTTTTTGTTAAATCAGGCTAAACAACGCAGTTATACAGTAAATAAGCACAGAAAGGCTAATGCACATGAGTGTATAGACCAGAACAGTAAACTCAGCTAAAAGTGCAAAATTAGAAATTTGAAAATGTAAACTTTTTAAATAAAGCAAGGCAAGTGCACAACTGGAAAATGACTTAAAGGCAGAAATACAGTGAAATAAGTAGCTAGTCTACTTTTTAAGCTTTCGGGCAAGTGCAGGTAATAAAAATGACCAAAATCAGCAAAAATTTGAAAATTCAGCCAAAAGTTCTTGCAGTCAGGCACAAAAAGTATCTCTTTCTTGTTTCTAGTGCTGTAGTATTCTGCAGGATGTCCAAACAGGATCTGCTGATCTAAAAGAAGCTCAAACTAGTGCAAATGCGTGTATTTATGCCAGAAAGTTGAAAAGGATAGAAATCAGCCGAAGATGGTCAATAAAATTGCAATGTCAGAGCTGGAAACCACCCCTCTAGTGTTAGATAGGCAGTACAATGTTCCCACTCTCACTGGTAAGCAGTAGGACCTCCCTCCACCACAGCAAGGTCTGGATAGCTCTGAACACTGAAACTAAAGTTCTGAAACCAGCAAAGCCTGGAAACTGGACTATTCTAGTTAGAAAAGGCGGGAAATTAGCAAACAAGATAGATTTTTATTTTTGGTTAAATCAGGCTAAACAATGCAGTTATACAGTAAATAAGCACAGAAAGGCTAATGCACTTGAGTATATAGCCCAGAACAGTAAACTCAATTAAAACTTTGCAAAATTAGAAATTTGAAAATTTAAACTTTTTAAATAAAGCAAGGCAAGTGCACAACTGGAAAATGACTTACAGCTAGTTTACTTTTTAAGCTTTCTGAGGAGTGCAGGTAATATATATATATATATATATATATATATACACACATATATATATATATATATATATATATATATATATATATATATATATATATATATATCTATGACACGTACACCAGTCAGCTAGCCTGTAGCAATCATAATGTCATATACAGGTATAGCAGTGCCCCTCCTAACACCTCCAGCAGATGTTACAGTGTTAGTACAGTGTTCTTGACTACTCTCATAGATTGCTGACATATAATAGTTTTACAAATATGTTTGTGCAGAACTATTTATAATCACTCAGAATCACATATGTTGTGTCAGAGACATGGGATTACTGGTGGTATTATTCTGATATTGCCTATGATTGTGCATGCTTCTTTAACTGTTGTCCATGAGCCTGTAACTGTGTCCCACTTGTTGGAGACCTCTGCTAATGTTACACTCATATTCAGGCAAATCAGTTTGCACAGCTTCACAATATGCATCCTACACCAGTTGTATATAGTATCCACTATAGATGTTCTCTCCATTGTTCATGTCAGGATGCTTATCTCACAAAGATATCTTCTCTATTGTTATGTCACCTTGTCTGACAGTCACATAATATACATTTTCACTGTGAAGTCTGTACTATACCATGTTGATATGTGATTAGTGTATTCCTGCTATAACTGTCGTCCATTTACATGCCATCATCTGCTGTACATTATGAAGTTTCCACCTGTCCTCTTTCCCCGTGTTCATTCCTAAAATTCATCTGTGTGTCCCTATTCAATGCACACACATCACCTGTTTATTTTAAATGGCAGTCCATGAACCCTTACAGATCATTTACACAGCTTTTGCAGAGAATGCCTGTAATAGGATTTCGCAATACTCTGTACTGCACTGTCCTGTACTGTGTTGACCATTCAGATTACTATATAATAAACTCTGGTAATCATTGTGGCATTCTGCACAATCCCACTAGCTTAGTTTGCTCAGCTGTAAACAGGTTTGCTATTTGTGTTGTTTTATATGGTTTACTGGCTGGCAACACTGTTGCCAGCCATGAAACTGTGCTTGTTTACATTTAAACATGGTGCTTGGCATGAACATGTAATCACCACTGCTGCCCACCATAAAAACACATACACTCCATGTAGCCTTCACGTGAAGCCTACACAGAGTTTACTGAATCCCATGTATAGTCTTGTGTGAAGTTTTTATACATATATTACTGGATGGACATAGCTAGGGATTCCCATGGTTTGTCCCAGGAAATGAGTTCTGCCCAAGTACTAATACCAGACTTTTCTGACCAGCTGCCTCCTCCAGCCCATCCAAAAGTGAATATCATGAATCCAATAATAACAAGCAGAAAGCTGAAATAATTATTTCAACACAGCTCCTTTACTCAGTGATAGCAAGGCTGTGCAGTCATACTACTATGTATGTTTTTTTCCTACATAATGTACAAACAATAGCGCTGCTCATTGCTGGAAGTAATACATGGTTTACCCAAACTGTTATTTTTAATTGGACTGCACTTATTCATGGGATGTAGCCAGTAAAAAAAATCTTCCCTACTTAGAAAGATATTTGTAAATAAGCACCCATATAGCCATTTACTGTGTTTAACCTTTTGGAGTTCTACAACAAGTCCATATAGAAAAGTTACCTTTTTCAGCTATTACACTAATTACGCCCTGTTATTATCATTTAATATACAGCTTTCTCGGCAAGACCTATAAGATACAACAAACTTTTCTAAAGCAAAAAACTCAGTCCATTACTAAACATTCAGTACAGGCATCATACCTTGCTAATTGTTTTTTTCATAAGACTACTTGCTGACCTGGTGCAAATGCTGTATTGTATTCTTCACTGGCGTTTTATTTCACTTTATGGAATCCCAGCAAGCATTGCACCTCTTAAAATGTAACTGTGCATGAGAGGCACCATATTCACTCTCTGACTTAACTAGGATTCCCATGGTTCATCTCAGGAAATGAGTTCTACCCATGTACATTAATTGCTGTGATTTCTTTTTTTACAATGCATTTTATGTTACATTACTGACCTTAGATCACGCAGTTACCATAAAACATCCACTGCAAGGCATAAGCTTGCTTATGGATATTTTAGTAGCACAGGCTTATGGATATTTTAGTAGCACAGGCTTATTTAAGCATGTTTGCTTTTCCATGGGAGTGATGTTAGCATTCTACTGAATGCCAGATGTATTGTCTCAATGGCATTTATAGTACTAGTTGGTTAATACTGCATTAGCTGTTCCATATTTACTTGTACGCCACCTTATTTCTTTCTACAAATAAGGCTGTCAGCCTGTTTTATGCAAAACAGAAGCACATTTCTGTACACATTATAAGGCTTAAACTGTTTTCCTTGCATTATCTCATTACTATGCTTATTATCTAGAGTCAGCACTTGTCTCATTTATCATAATTATTTCTGTGATACTGTCCTTGGGAACTTATCTTTGATAATGAATATTTTTAGGACTGGCTATACTAATTTTGTTTTGTAAATGTTATTCTACACCTGTGTACTGACGATTCAAAGTTATATTTTACTAGTGATTTATTCCTTTGTCATAACTCTGCCTGTGGAGTTAACTTTGGAGTACATTTAACAATCGTTTAGTTTTCAAATATTATCTGCACCTGTCTATCTGTGCTTCAGCTTTATATTTCATTAGTTCTTCTTTTGGATTTTCCCAGTTAGGGGTCACCACAGCGGATCACCTGTCTGCTCATGATTGGCAGTGGAGTTTTACGGTGTCGAGTTGCCAGCTCGGTGCCCAACCTTCCAGAGAAGGCACACACACTCACTCCTAGGGCCAATTTAGTGTCCAATCCACCTACAGCATGTCTTTGGGATGAAACTGGAGGACCCGGAGGAAACCCACGTGACCACAGGGAGGACATGCAGACTCCACACAGAAGACACCCCAGCCGAGGATCGAACTGGAGAAGCTCTTGCTGTGAGGTGGCAATGCTAACCGCTGCACCACCATTAGTCACCCTATGGTGTTTCCCTTGGTGTGCAGTTAATTCCATGTATATCATACCTACAATAGTACTAGACACATTATTATATGGCTGTATTTCACATTATCTCTGTATTTATTCTCCCTCATACCTTGATTTGTACAGTTTATTAACTGCTTTTATTAATGCCATCAAGCATTTCTTTAATACTTGCCATTTACTGATGCCATGAAGTAAATGCTTTTTAAATACTTGCTATGTGATGCACAAAGGAATACAAGATGTTTCATGTTAATTAATGGGCTCATACAGCAGAGTAACAAAGTGCAGAAAAGCTAGATACGAAACTACTCATATGTAGCAATATTCTATTCTGTCACTGATTACCTGCACTCACAGCTTCCCCAAGGTCTTTAGCAACTAGTGTTTATCTACAGCTATAGCTGCTTCAGTGGCCATTGGGTTAGGCTGGCAATAGTCGATACCTTGATTTTTACCCCCTGTAATTTTCCTTCATCTTACTACTATTTCTACTTAGTTTATTTCTCAGCTTTTTAAAGAACCTGCCTAACTGTTCCACTGTTATACTTTTAGGTACAAATACCAGTCCTTTCTGACCAACTGACTCCTCCAGCCCATCCAAAGTGAATATCCTGAATCCAACAATAACAAGCAGAAAGGTGAAGGAATTATTTCTACAGAGCTCCTTCACTAACTGGTAGCAAGGCAGTGCAGTCATACTTCTATGTAGGTTTTTTCCTGCATAATTTATAAACAAACAATAGGGCTGCTCAGCATTGGAAGTAATACAAGGTTTACACAAACTATTTTTTTTCAATTGGACTGCACATATTCATGGGATGTAGCCAGTACAAAATCCTCCATACTTAGATAAATATTTGTAAATAGACACCCATATTGCCATCTAGTATAACAAAATATACTTAATGATGTCTAAGCGACAACTCTAAATAGAAAAATATTTAGGCTTTTGGGGTTCTACAACAAGTCCATATAGAAAAGTTACCTTTTTCAGCTATTACACAAAGTACTCCCTGTTATTATCATTTAATATACAGCCTTCTCAGCTAGATGTATAAGATACAACAAACTTTTCTAAAACAAAAAACTCAGTCCATTACTAAACATTCAGTACAGACATCATACCTTGCTGATTATTTTGTTTCATAAGATTACTTGCTAGACTGTTGCATCCTGCTCAGGCTCACTCTGTTCCCATCCTCTACCACCAGTTCCCACCTACCCAACGACATCTACAGCAATAGTTCCCTGAACACCACCCATTTCCAGAATCCTTTCTATCCCCAACATACCTCACTACCCAGTGCACTACTACTTTTTCTCACTGCACCTCCATCTCACCCCTATCTGTAATATCTCCCCTTCCGGCATTCCCTGCATTATAGGAATATCACTTAATGTAACGCATACTATAATGCTGTGTCATAAAGCTGCTATGCTGTCTATCATGTGCCTCACTCTACTACTCTTTCTCCTCTTAAATACATCACTTTATTCAGCCCTAATTAATATGAACACAAAAACCATCACAACTTCTGCAATTAACTCAGAACTAAAAAACATTTATTCTAAAATATCTCTTAGCCTATTTAGCACAGACCTTACATAATACTTAAATGTAAAAATCTTACATCCCTAACCAGAAGCCAGTCCTATTCTTCTCCAGGCTATAACATTAAAATATGCTTTTTCTAATACATTCTATTCCTTTCATTTCTCAAACCTGTCCCAATGTGGAGACATCCATTGAAACTCAAGGCTACCTTCCCCACATATCCCTTACTTTTCTCTAAAACACTGAATCTAATTACATTTAATTTCTGTAGTAACTGTAACAAAATAACAACCCTTCATGCTTGGATATCACACTACTCCCCAGATATCCTAGCATTCACAGAGACCTGGCTTAAACCAAACATACAGGACTCTGAACTACTTCCCCCAGCTAGAACATATTCAGATCAGAGCAGACAGACCAAATAAAAAGCCGGTGGAATATTATTACTTTACTCTAACTCCTTCAAATTGACACCCTACTCTTAAGCCCATTACAAAATTTTGCAGTGCAGAAATACTTATGGCCTTCTTAAAATTAAACAAGATTGAAAAACTATGTATGACAGTTCTGTAGACCCCTCCTGGTAATAATATCCCAATCCTAGAGGATATCCTATCCTGGATATCTAATACTATTGCTAATAAAACTATCATCTTAGGTGACATTAATATTAATTGGCAAAAGAGAACATATAATTTCCTAACCTCTAGTTTGAATTTGTTTGGACAACCAAGGATCTATCCTTGTTTGGATGTTTGGTCTCAGACCCAAATAAATACACTAAAGCAGGCACTCTTCCTGAAGCTCTAAGTGATCATAATCCAGCATATACCTATAGGACAACATCCCATTTGGATAATCAGCATCACTATAAAATGTCCTGTACCCTATCTAACTTTAATTCACAGATGTTCATTAACTTATTAAAACCCCTGGACTGGTCAGTACTTAAAAATCTGCTACTTGATGATGCAGTAAACCACTTTAATACAACATTTCTAGATATCCTTAATAGCTTAACTCTTCTCAGAAAGAAAGAGCCAAAAACCAACCATGCTACCTGGCTATCCAAACCCACAAAGCATCTAATGACAAATAAGCACAAAGCATGAAGGGAGTGGCTAAACAATAAAACTGATGTATAGTTGCAAAACTTCAGACAACTGTGCAATCTGGTCAAAACAGAAGTAATTAAGGATAAGAAAATGTTTATATTCAATTACAAATTAATCACAAACATACACAGCCTCCTCAAACTGTTGAAATATTAATACCTCTTTTATTGACAGCATATCAAACCATACTGCTAACCCTCCCCACCCTCCCACCTCTTGTCCCCGATCCACCCTCCCACTTCTTGTCCATCACATTCTACTAATCCTATTCTCAATACACCCCTATACAGAATACTACAGATAACTTACATTCTACTTATCTGAAAGCACACACAAACCATTCACACTTCCTCCCACCTTCATACTTCAAGCTGCTTCCACTAACTTCACAAAAGAAACTTCCATGGAAAATCAAACCCTGCTTCACCTCAGCAGACAATCTTCCAACTGAATGTTTAAAATAGCTGTGGATGCCATTACCTATCCTATTAGCATTCTTATCAACAGATCCATCACTGAATCTTATATCCCCTCTGTAGAAATTGTAATTCCTCTCCATAAAGGAGGCAAATCTACTGATGTATCTGATGCATCTAACTACCTTCCCATTGCTATCTTATCCCCTCTCTAAACTTCTAGAAAAATATGTACATAAACAACTGCTAAATCATCTTGTCGACAATCAGCTACTAACAACCACTCAACATGGTTTTAGGCCTGTTCAAAACACAACAACAGCATTAATATCCTTCTGGGTACTGTCAACAAAGCAAGAGACTTTGGAAAACTTCTCTCAGCTCTATTTCTTGACCTATTCAAGACTTTTGACTCTGTTTTACACCCAACAGCTTACTGCCCTTATAGTGGTTCTGTAGCTACCTATCAAATAGACAGAAATTCGTAAAATGGCAAGGCTGCTTTTCCCCATACTTGGCTAACAAGACTGGGATTTCACAAGGCTCCATCCTTGGTCACCTCCCTTTTAATATTTTCATAAATAACCTTCATACCTCCTCCTCCTGCCAAAGCACCTTACTCCAAAATGCAGATGATTCAACTATTGTCTCCTAATCATACAGTGTACTGCATCTTAGACAAATGAATCAGGAAGCCTTTACGTCTGTCAAGACATGGCTTATTAATGCACAACTGCTACTAAACATAAAAAAACTAAGCTGCTCCTTTTTACCCCTACTATAAACAACACCAATTTCAAGATTCTCTCTCAAAATAAAACAGAAATTGAATTGGTTCAACACACCAAATTACGAGGATTAACAATAGATGAAAACCTTACATTTGATCTTCACATCCATAATAATACCAACAAACACAACAGAAACTAAGGTTGCTTTACAAGCACAAGCACTTCTTAAATACATCCACTAAAGTCACCCTTGCCAAAACCTATCTGTTACCTTTACTCCTGTATGGTGCCCCTATTCTTACCAACCTACAGGCAACATTAAAACTAAACAACAATCATAATTCAATGAAATTGAAAAATTTGCAACTGGGTCTAGACATTTCTCCCATCACTGCATAGCTCTGAATTCCCTTAAAAGGCTCATATTCCCTCATCACTTTAGCAACCTTCAAGTTATTACCGCCCACAATATTATCTATAAACCTGCAGCCTGTCCTGTCCTTGACTTGATATTTCACATCTGGACTCCAAGAAGGTCACATCAATCTGAGGACAAACAATTCTTCTCTTTGCAAAAACCAAAAAAAAAAAAAAATCAGCTGGACAAAGCCTATACTCCTACTCAGTGGCTAAACTCTGGAACGCCCTGCCCCTATCAGTCAGAGCAAACCCCAGCCTCATAATAGTCAAACATGACCTAAAGGACTTCTTGTCTAAATCTTGGATCTGCTCCTTTTCTTATCATGGCTGACCTCTTACCTGACTGACTTTTTTACCTTTTCCCACCCCCGCAATAATCCTTTCACCAAACACATTTACTACCCCAGGTCCCTTTTCTGTCCCACTATCCTTTCACTACTCCAAGAAGGTCACACCAATCTGAGGACAAACAACTCTTCTCTTTGCAAAAACCAAAAAAAAAAAATCAGCTGGACAAAGCCTATACTCCTACTCAGTGGCTAAACTCTGGAACGCCCTGCCCCTATCAGTCAGAGCAAACCCCAGCCTCATAATAGTCAAACATGACCTAAAGGACTTCTTGTCTAAATCTTGGATCTGCTCCTTTTCTTATCCTGGCTGACCTCTTACCCGACTGACTTTTTTACCTTTTCCCACCCCCACAATAATCCTTTCATCAAACACATTTTCTACCCCAGGTCCCTTTTCTCTCCCACTATCCTTTCACTACTGTTATTCTTTCTACTATTATTTCTTTGTACTACCACTTTCTACTACCCCTACAACATCTACTACCCTTTCATATGCTAATCCTACCTCTCTGTCACCTCTCTTTTCTTTCATTTATTTTGAATCCTTACTTTACCCCTACTATGTAATTTCATTTTTATTTTATGATCATTCATTTTTGAATTTTTTGCTGTTCATTGTAGAATGTAAATAGGAATCGCTATATTTTTCAGTTGCTTATTCAACATTAACCTGATTTTTGCAATGTAATGTGTTACTAAATATTATTCTACTTTCTCATAACATTATTTATTAGAGCTTTTCTGCCTGATCTCAGCTAAAAATGGATACCCCTGGCCAAGCTGGACTTTCCTGTTGCTCAAATGTCAATATATAAATAAATAAACACATTAGTCCATTGTATTAGTGCTCCATTTTCATGAGCATTTTATTTTTTTGTTAAAACAGTTTTGTTCAAGGTTTCTCTGCTTGACTCTTTAGACTTCTTTGGCTCCAGTCCATTTTTTCCTGATGAGGCTCCTCTGCAGATTCTTAAAGTGAGATTCTTTGAGAATCAGTAGCCTGAAGAAAAAAAAAAAATACAAAAACACAATGTTGAATGTTGTTTTGTACAGGAAATCATTGTTGGCGCAATTGCTAAGTGTGAGCCAGCAATGATTCACTTGTTTTGGGATATTTCCCCCTTTTTTGAGTTGGCACAAAGACAGTTGGTATATATATAAGTTTGAGGGTGTGGAAGATTTGCCCCCCCACATCAGGGGACTGCAAAGGGGATATGGCCCCCTTCAAAAATACATAAACCCCCTTCTGTGTTTTGGGCATTATTTTTCATTATTTCAGCTCATTGATAATATGTAAGTCAATTTTTCCTGGTAGAACTTCCTGAAGATTGATGATTTTTTTAAGATTTAAGAAAGGAAAATACATCATCGGAGGAGTCAAAGTACCTATTCTCTTTGAAAGAAAGATGCTTACTCTTGTTAAAAATAAATGTGACATTTAATACCACATTTTCTTAGTGACTTTACCAGTGGTAAGCATGCCTTCCTTTTTCCTATTACTTTCTGTGAATAGTCATTATCAAGACTGATAACAAAATTACCAAGTTTCAGAGGAGGATTTACCAAAGCAATTTGTCCAGATGTGAGATGAATTTGACAATTATAGATCTAGGATGGGCTGCTTTCTTAACTGGAACTACCTTTATATCATATGTCAATCCCCTTGAAGGTTTAACACGTTTGGAGTCCAACTGGTGAGAAAATTAACCATGTCTTCTCCTTACATTTTCTCAGGCACAGCAAAAAGTCTAACATTATTTCCTCTTTCTCAGTTTTCTAGGTCATCCACCTTATCCAGAATTTAGTTATTTTGTTTTAGCAAACATTCATTGTGGTTTTCCTGCTTACCCAGTCTTACCTCTGTACCATTTAAACTTGTTCCTATGCTGTCTATGTGAGCATCTTGTTGTTGGATCGTAGTTTTTAGAAGTTCAGATCATTGCAGTTCTCTTGTATAAAATCTGCCCTTTTATCCATATTGTCTCTTTTTAAGGATAGCTCTTGTAGAGATTTCAATATCTTCTGGAAATCCTTTTTTGAATTATTAATTTTTGGCTAATGTAATTTGTTTCTGAGACAAAATACTTTATTTCAATTCTAGCTCTGTTAGGGTCAAATCTGATAATAAAATCCTGTTAAACATGTTTTAATACAACACAGCAACTAAAATCTGCTGCACTTAAGTCACCATCCTGTCCACACCCATAAAAATGCATTCTTAATACTTCAAATGCAAACGAAGAACTTGACACCAGTTAACATGCTATAATGCATCTATCTGGCCAGTGAAAAATACAAGTGATTCTTGAATGCTTACAGTTTATTGCCATACATTAAATAAGAGTGCACACCCAGGTACATGAATATACACACACACATACACACACACACACACACACACACACACACACACACACACACACACACACACACACACACACACACATGCGCACACATGCACACACTTACACATGACACATGCACATATGCACACACTCACACATGCACGCACTCACCCATGCACTAATAGTAATAAGTATCTTTGATATCCTAGATCAAGTTCATTCAAGTTCATAGAGGAGATCAGTGGTATTATGGGTTTGAGCTAACAAACTGACTTGAGGTTATATCCTTCAGATAGGAGAGGGGGTATAAGACAGCTTATGGAATGATACACAGTATGTCCTTACAAGTTTACCTAAATGATGAGCAAACCTGTGTACAACAGTATCACACTTAGTGGCTGATTTGTTAGAACCAGACACTTTTGGTGTAAGGATTTTCTTTAGGCAGGCAAAACCCTGTTGCAAACAGGCTCAAGGGAAGAAAATTATGAAATGTATGAGTTGGTGGAGTAAGTGTAAGGTCTTCTTGAGGGACCACAATTTAAAATACATAGGAGAAAGAATCAAATCTGCATATGAGAAGTACATTTTATAAGGACATCCTTACAATCTAAAGTAGGACAATCATTAGAATTACAAAATCAAGAAGTAATAATGAGTTGATGAAATTACTATTACTTAGAAATTATGTGCTGAGATTTTCATATTTGAATAGAGCCACTGAATAATAAACTGCAGCAACACTAACCATGGCAGTTGTCAGAGGTGAGGACTGAAATGCATATGCCTCTTATGTCTTATTGTGCTGCACCAGAGGAATCAGGTAGGGACTTTGTGGTGCCTAGAATTTCCATTCTGCTGGTTCTGGCAAGCTAGAGAAAGGTGTAAAGGGCACTCACCTCACTGTTGCATAAAAAAACCAATATGAGATAGCACATAATGCTTATTAGCTGCTATGTCTCTGTCATGAAAACAGGATGACATGCCACAGAATACTTATTAAGTGCTGTGCTGTGATCCTACCTACTCCTGACCTTTGAGGCTTAAGAGAAGCTATGTTTGGGCTCAGTGGCATGTCATATATTTATGGCATGCAGCACTGGCAGTATAGTCTCAACAAATAAATAGGCCATTTCTGCAAGTATACTATGACATCTTTAGGGCTCTTTATTGGAATGGTGAGAGCTGTAATTGGAAGTCAATAATTTAGAAAATGAGGTATGAGTTTGGTTAGAATATTATAAATGTCAAAATTGCTGTAGCTCTCCACAACAAGTACAGATATGACTCTGTCATTGTCCATGGAGTGAATGGCTTGAGACGTACCTCCCTGGACTACATGAAAAGAGACACGGAAGAGCTCTTGGATCATGTGGCCCAGACGGGTATGACCCTAGCCCTGAGTAGCATCCTGCCTTCACCCAGAATGTTATCACAATATAAGGACAAAATAATTAACTTCAACAATTGGCTAAGCTTCTGGTGTCATTCAAAGGGGATCCAGTATCTGTCTGCCTGGGACGACATGATCGACAATCCACAATGCTTTGCCAGAGATGGTCTGCACCTGTAGGCACTGGGACTCAGGTTACTGGCTAAGGATCTTGCCACCCCTATAGTGCCTTTTTTAGGCAAGGCTCAAAGGACAAAACCACCAGTGTAACAGCTACAAGTATGCAAAATCTGAAGGTAATGCTACTCAATGCTAGAAGCCTAAATCTCAAAATGCACTCTCTTGAGGCACTCCTACAAATGGAGAACATCGATATTTGTGCAGTAACTGAGACCTGGTTCAAGGCTCCAAAGAGCACCCCTGCAATACCAGACTACAACTCTTACCACACTTTTCATCCACCAAACCAGGACCAAAACACTAAAGGTGGAGGAGTGTCCATATTCACCAAGATATTCACACCTCCAGGCTAGTTGCTCAACACAATGCATCTGAAATTCTGCAGGTGCAACTAACACTAGGTAAGACTGCAATCCAAATTGTAGCTTGTTATAGATCCCTCACCATGCCCCAAGATTCTCACTACACCTTTCTAAATATACTGAAAAATATTAAGATACAACCAAACACCCTAATACTGGGCGATTTCAACTACCCTGCCATTAACTGGGAAAACTACTTGTGTACCAACACCTTTGCCCAACGGTTCTTGGCATTCATAAATTCCAATGCCCTGGAAACTAATCCATAGTTCCACCAGGGGCTCCAATATCCCAGACCTGGTCATTACCAACATGGGAAATCGATGCTATAGACCAGTGGTCACCCACTAGCTGGTTTAGGTCTGACGATAAGCTAATCACCTTTGACATCCACATCCCACCTCCACCCCCCAGTAAGCAAACATCTGTAAAAAACTTCTTCAAGGCCAACTTCATGCTACTCAAGTCAGAAGTGACAAACTTCATGACACCCGTGCAGACGGGAACTGAAAGTTCGATTGCCAAATCCTACACTAAAGCACTGTACAAGCACATCCACTCGTGCATGAATCTTGCCATCCCAAATAGAACCAAGACACTCTTCTCCAAAAAAAGGAAGCCAATCTGGTGGTCCCCTGCCATAAAAAAACTTTACAACAAAAGGAAGAAACTGTTGCAGAAAAGAGGAAAATCTCAGGATGCAAAAAACTCCCTTACCAGCCTCAGTAAGAAGCTGAGATCCCTCATAAAATCCTCCAAAGCTAGTTACAAAAATAAAATTGCCAAAGATTCCAAAGACAACCACAAGGCATTCTATAGTTATGTCAAGAATCTAAATGGCAATGCTCAGATCTGCTCGGAGCTACAACAGAATGGCATTAAATATACTGATCCCAAGGATATTGCCAGTATCCTGGCAGATCGATTCAGTGCCGACTTCAGCCCCCTCTTACCCCTTAAAGGGCCTATCTCAATACAGAAAGATTGCCAAATTCCAGTAATAACAGCCACACAGGTAAAAACCGCCCTCTCCAAAGCTAAGAATACAGCATCCATGGGACCAGGCAACATCCCGGGGTGTGTACTACATGAACTACAAAAAGAACTGGCACCTCACCTAAGTGTCATGTTTAATCATAGCCTCACCTCAGGCTTTGTGCCCACTGAGTGGTGCACAGCTAGTTATCCCACTCCACAAGGGGGGATCCACCTTGAATCCTGGAAACTACCATCCCATCAGTCTGATGAGCCTGATCTGCAAGGCCATGGAACATATTATCATGGAACCACAAAAAAAGTCTCAGTCCAGAAAAACAAAACTAATAATCCACAATCTGGGCAGCGAAAGGCACAAACTGGAAGCTGGTAAAAAACAACAGATAAATCTGTTGTTTTTTATCAGCTACTAGTTTGTGCCTTTCACTGTCCAGATTTTGGTATATTATCAGGGAACTTATAAACAAAGACATTGGCAACCTTCAAACACTGGATCGCACCCAGTATGGGTTCATGAAGGGCCGGTCATGTCTCCTGAACCTGATTGACTTCTTTGAATCAGTCTCCAGAGCTGTGGATGAGGGTAAGGCGGTCCACACAGCCTATCTGGACCTCAGCAAGGCCTTCGACACCATCCCTCACTCTGGAATCATAGATAAACTTACTAAGCTGGGCATAAATCCCTGCATCAGTTGATGGGTTGCCAACTGGCTTACTGACAGAACCCACACTGTAAAAGTAGCTGACTCCAAATCCAGCTCCAGGCAAGTGACAAGTGGAGTACCTTAGGGTTCAGTCCTGGGACCGCTCTTGTTTGGCATCTACTTCTCTGAAGTATAAGCCAACACTAAGGGACTCTGACTAACTAAGTTTGCAAATGACTGCAAACTGGGAGCCACTATTGAATCCCCAAATGATGTGGATATTCTACAAAAGGGCCTTACAGAAACAGGTGCTTGGTGCCAGAGCCATGGGCTCAAGCTCAGTGTCAAGAAGTGTATAGTTATCCCCTTTGGGAAAAACCATGTACCCATGAATTACCACATAGGCGGCAGTACACCAATCATCGAAAGTGTAATAAGAGACTTAGGAACACAGGTGGACAGTGGTCTCACCTTCGATAACCACATCACCACAACAGTCAGGAAATCCTTCTATGTGGCACACCTCATCACTAAGGGCTTTTCATCCATTAAAAAGGAAGTCATTGTCCCACTGTACTCATCCCTCATTAGACCCATCATAGAGTACAACACCCCATTTGGTATGTACCTCACAAGACATCAGCAACAACTGGAAAGTCCATAGAAACACCTCACTAAAAGAATCACAGGCCTAAAGCAGATGCCATATGCTGACCGACTAAAAAAACTCCAGCTATACTCTGTCGCATATCGTCTATTCAGAGGCGATCTCTGCTTAATATACAAGGCCATGTCAAACCCAAGCTGTTGGACATGCTACACTTCAAGAAATCCCAATCCATCAGAGCCAGACACTCCAGGGACCTAAACCTTGTCATCACAATGAACAAAACATGCTGGAGGGATAGGTTCCTGACCCAGAGACTCCCCATACCCTGGAATAGACTGCCCATACATGCCAAGCTGAGCGGCTCCTTAGACCTCTTCAAAAGGAACCTTGACCACTGGATGGGAGATAGGAAATTTACCCAGGGGATCATGTCAGTTGCCCTGCTAGACAGGGGTCCAGGGAAGTAAATATTGTGGGAAGAAATAGCCAGGGAATTGTTATGGCTAGGCTTGTACAGGCTCTAGGGGCGATAGCCTGGTATCAACCTATGAACATGCTGGAGGGACAGGTTCTTCACCCAGAGACTGCCCATGCTCTGGAATAGACTTCCCATACATGTCAACTGCAGCACCTCGCAGTCCCTCTTCAAGAGAATAATGAGTGGATGGGAAATAGAAAGTTCACTCTGGGGATCACTCCAGTGGCTTTACTTGATAGAGGCACTGGGAACTAACACTGGGCGTCATGATGCCAGGGCACTTCTATTGGCTAGGCTTGTAAAGGCTCCAGGGCCATTAGCCTCGTACACACCTATGAACCTATGAAATTTTTAAACTATTTTTGGAGAGGACTTAACCTCTCAATATCTTAGTGTAAGGGTTTGCATTTCCAGATGATTAGCAATGGATGATAATATTCGCAGCTGCCTGACTCTGTATAGAACTGTCTTGCTTATAAAATGGGAAAATACATCCAAAACATCTTATAAATTTGTATATAAATCCCTAAAATAAGTGCTGTGGTTGAAAATTAAAATTCTGCAAAAGTTACGACTTTAAACAATTGCACTATATTAAATGGATCTGAAATCACAAAAAGTTCTAAGACATCACATCAGCTGAATGCTGGCCATATGAAATAATCGAAGCGCTACAGAGAATGGCTCTACCAGACATGTACCAGTATCTTATAAACTTAATTATACTACCATGACTTATCAAGGTAAAATGACATCTGTGTAGTCACTGAGACATAGTTTAATGCCACAGAGAGCCTTCCACACATTTAGACCAGCTTCTACACAGACAGGAACTAAAGGTGGATGTGTATCGATTTGCATCAAAAATAAATATAGCTTAATGTTAGTCAAACAGGATGACACACTTAAGCTTCCCCATGTTCAAATCATCATAGGTAAAATCCATTACCACTTCCTTGCAAGCTATAACCCCCCATGACACAGGAAAACCATAACATGTATTTAAGCTTACTGGAAACACTCATTATCCAACCCAATACCATATTCATGGGCAACTTTAATTACACCTCTAGTAACTAGGAATCATATAAGACACCAAACATGCAGGCATAGAGTATCCTGGATTTTGAAAACACAAACTCCCTAGACCAGATGCACCTAACAGGATAAAAGCACTCACATCAAACTAAACAAACAACAAGGAGAACAAATAAAGTCTACCAAAGCCAAACTAGAGGTAAATTTGGACTTCCAGACAAAGGACAATCACAAGGCATTCCTTAGCTATGTCTGCAACATCAAAGTCAGTGCACAGTTTTCTGCAGAACTCATTGTTAATGGAATCACCTATACAGAGTCAATTTCAGCTGTAACTTTACCCCATTCCTCCATAGCCTCCTCTTAGGAAATGCCATCAAATATAACTCCTCCTCCTACTATCACTAGGGAACAAGTCCTCAATGCTGTTTCTTAAGGCCAAGAACCAGTGTTCTGAATAACATGAAACACAATTTATCAGGCCCTCTTAGATCACTAATTAACTGTAGCCTGCAAACAAGCTTTGTGCTTCATGAATGGAGAACAGCAACCATCATCTTTCTGCACAGAGGCAGGCCATCTACAGGGGTCTATATTAGAACATAGAATATTTAACAGTTCAAATCACTAAAGGTCGACCTTTAGTGATCGAACTGTTAAAACACTGAATGTTCAGAAAAAAAATATAAAAACAAAAGAAAAAACTAAATGGTGTAGGCAAGGTGGCAAGCTCTGCACCCCCCCCATTTTGGTGGCTGTGCCCCCCACACCCCCCGCTACTTAAATATACCAACTCCAAGACCGCACTACATTGAAGTAAATGGAAATCTCCCCTTACAGAGATTTCCGTTTTACTTGTTCGTTGTTCTGCAGTTTCGCTATTCTCGTGTTGACAATGTCAGATTCGACATTGTCGGCTTTCGAGAATGTAACATAGACCCATCTACAGATCCTGGAAGCTACAGACCCATACGTCTCACTAGCCTGTCAAAGCCATTGAAAAAGTTATCATGAAAATGATCAATAATATCATAGGAAACCTACAGACACCGGTCCCAACCCAGTCTGGTTTTGTCAAGAGCAAGTCATGCCTACTCAACTTGGTGGACTTACTTGATCAGGTCAAAAAAAGCAATGGATAAGAACAAAACAGTTCAAACTGACTACCTTGACATGGCCAAGGTGTCTGACACACTACACCATTTAGGCATTGTTGACAAACTCAAGAGGTTAAATGTAAACCCTTATGTCACCTGGTTGATAGCTAGCTGGATCACAGACAGGACCCAGGAAGCTAGAATTGGGGAGTTCACCTTTCCAAAGAAGCTAGTCCTCAGTGGAGTCCCTCAGGGATCTGTCCTGGGACCATTCCTTTTTGGCATCTACTTCTCTGAAGCCAAGGCCAATGTCTAGGTGATCTGGCTGACCAAATTAGCAGACAATTGCAAATTAGGAGTAGTCATGGAATCTGCCACAGACACTAATGCTCTCCAAGAAGGGTGACACAGACAAATAAGTTCTGTGAGAGCCATGGACTAAAACTAAATGCCAAGAAATGCATAACAGTATCATTTGGAAGTCAGCCAGTCCTGGCAACTGTTATATTGACAACACGCCCATAAGAGATAACTCAGTAGTCAGGGACTTGGGGACATACATAGACAGTAATCTAGCCTTTGACCCTCATGTGACTATGGCAGTGAGGAAATCATTCTATGTTGTGCAATTTATAAATAAAAGTATGGCATCTAGGTTCAAGGAAGTCCTTGTTCCACTGTGTTTGGCATTCATCAGACATATCATTGTGTACAATACACCATTTGGTATGTACCTAATCAGGCACATCCAGCAATTGAAATGCTCACAGAAATTCCTGACTAAGATAATACAGGGTGTATACAACATGTCCTATCCAGACCACCTCAAAGCTCTATTCATGTATTTTGTCTCCTACAGACTGTTGAGGGGAGATCTATGCCTGGCAAACAGGGCATCATTAAACTGCACTGTGATGGATCTCCTGCATATCTACAAAACACACAGCACCAGAATTACCCAATCAAAAGATTTAAACATTACCTGTGATATATATTGGACCTTCTGAAGAGACAGGTGTGTATCCTAGAGACTACTGTGTCTCTGGAACAGCATCCATAGGAAGCAGAGTTTCTCCCTAAACCAATTCAAGTGTAAATTGGACAATTGAATGTTGAACAGGAAATTCATTCCTAGTTCAGCACCTATGTCTCCTCTGGACACAGGCAGCCTGTACATGTTTCATCTTTCAAGCTCCTGTGTACCCTTACCAAAGGTACCAGAACTTGTCAGCGATCTGGGATCCATGGTTAGGCTTAAAGATGTCCAAGTGGTCATTAGCCTAGTACACACTTACGAACCTATGAAACAGTACAGCATACATACAGGCTCCTGCACTCCTTCATTAATTCAGTACCCATCACAATCTACCTTAACAGGCACAATAGCAGATTGCTTTTGTTTTGATGCCCGCTGTTTTCCAATAGGATTAATAGCAGTGCTGCAGTGAAATCCACTTTGTCAACAGGTTTGAGACACACATTCTGTGTTGCCTTGATATGCAAAGCTTGCATGAACTTAGTAATACACTTCAGTGTCTTAGCTGTCATGTATACTGCAGTCTCAAGGGAGCTGCTGCATTTATGAAGTCCTTTAACATTTAATGAAAAAGGTTTGAGAACAAAGGTTGGATGACTTATTAATGTAAAATAAATACCATTAGGCTGCTAAGGAGAAAACTGCAGTTTTTGTATGAGTTAATTTAATACTACTGTGGCTGTGTTTGTCGAACTGTTCATACTGAGATCACGGTACAGTGAAGATTGGGAAATTTGCCCTCTCCTCACTGTAGTGCGATCTCAGAGTTGGTATATATAAGTAGTAGTGGATGTGAGGGCTGCACCCCCCCCACATGAGCGGAATTCGATGAACAGCATTTCCGATAAATGCAGTTCGTGGAATTAATATAGAACATATATATATAATATAAATATATATAATATATATATTTTTATATATATATTTTATATATATATATATATATATATATATATATATATATATGTGTGTGTGTGTGCATGTGTGTGTGTGTGTGTGTGTGTGTGTGTGTGTGTGTATGTGTGTGTGTGTGTGTGTGTGTGTGTGTGTGTGTGTGTGTGTGTGTGTGTGTGTGTGTGTGTGTGTGTGTGTGTGTGTGTGTGTGTGTGTGTGTGTATATATATATATATATATATATATATATATATGTACACACACTAAGTCCAAGGTGCCATTTTGCCACAACACTCCCTTATCTCTGAGATATGGAGATCTTGGAACTGGTATATATAAGTTTGGAGTGTATGGGGGACTTGCCGTCCACAAATTGGGGGATGAGGAAGTTTAAAGACAAAGGCTAAGTTTGAGATTCACTCTTCTCCTGGATTGTCAGGCTTTTTTTTTCAGCATGTCAGCACTCAGCATTTCTAGTGTGGACATTGCAATAGGGAGCCTTTTTTGTTCTTACTTGCATGTATGAACAACTACATAGCATTAGCAGGCTGTTATACAAATAAATAAGACATCTATATGAACTTCCACCTGATAAAGGCAATATTAAAGCATTACTTGCTTAATATTAATAAGTATATTTATATACCAATTGATAAAAGGTTATGAGAAAGTGTACCTTGCTCTGAGAAAATAAAAACAAAATTGCCACCATTTTCTTCCTCCAAACCAACTCATGTCTTCTATAGACATGTATGAAAACACTTTTGTGATATATGTATTTGTATGATTTCATCCCTGATTTAAAATAACTGGGCAAAATAGATATCAGTATTCTTTCAATCAGTCCTTTTACTGTTGCAGATGTTCCAATGGTCCTGTGAAATTACATTTATAGACTGTACTTTGTGTTTTGAAGAATAATTTAATTTGTCTGGATTATATTTTTGTTTTTTCTTGTAATGAAGTAAATGTAAACACTAGACTAATTATCAGCTTTGAGCTGAAGACGTACCTTCTCTCTTAAGCTCCTCCCTGACCTAAGCATCTGATGGTAACATCTTGAGTTTATTTTTTTCCTAATGATTCTTACTGGCCACTGCCTTTATTACATGCAAATTCTTTTCTTCATTGTAACTGCATATGGCCCACATCTTATTATGTAGCACTTTGAAACACTCTTGTTCAGTTAATTTTTTGCATTACTGTCCTAATAACTCAGCACTCTCTCTGGCAGAATATCAGCAGACTTAATGCTATAGATTGTTAATGGGTTTCTTTATTTAGTTTTAGGTTTGAATCTTAAGTATATCACTATAGCATATACAAAATCACATTGAATTTTCTTTCACATCACTTGGAAAACATTCTATTGATTCTCGTAAAACACGCTTGAACTCTTTTCTCTTATACAACTTTAGACATGCCAAACAAATCTACGTAATTCTGTTAAGTACTATCAATACAACAACACTGAATGATGCTACACTGCTATTCCAGAGCAAACCAGTACTCAGCATTGACAAACACTTGTTGATAAATGTGCTGCATTTTAACAGCTATAGTGACTGTGCTTACATCTCACAAAAGGCCAAAAAGCTCTGTTATCTTACAAATAAGGCATCTGTGTGAATCAAAAACAAATGAGTATATCTTTAAAGGTGTACAAAAATGTAGGGGGCAAGAGAATTTGTTGAATTCAGAAAATTCAAAACTGTATATGGGGTTACATGTTGCATATCCTAAATCTTGCATTTTGAATCTGTATAAACTTATTTTTGGGATTGTCATTTCTGTGCATTGGAGAGATAAAATCCTGACTTTCTTGGCGATGACCGAACTTTGACCATTAAAGGAGTTGGGGGTAGTTGTCGGGCAGTTAGTTGTTCATACACCTCAAAATAAAGAGGTTGCAGCTGGTCTCAGGGGAAGACCATGAGTCATGCTTGAATTACGAGCACATACAGTATCACTGTGAACTAGGGACAAAATGTGCAGAAGTGCACATACATCCACAGTTGCAAGTGGCTGGAAGATTTATTTATTTATTTTTATTTATTTTATTTTACATTTGTTGACCGGGATAGTCCGACTGGATGCATGTCCATTTTCAGCGAAGGCCCGGGGAGAAAGGCTCCAAGGGTAAGCAGATACAGTATTACATAATACCAGCATTACATATTACAAACAGACTATTTACAGAGATTACATAAGTAAGCAAGTTAAACAAGTTCCACAGGTTACAGTTAATCCTGAGCACAAGTCAGGATTAAATTAAATTACACAGTAAACTAGTTAACAGATTTTTACACATTCTAGAGAGAGTTAGCCAAGCTTGATACATTGACATAGCCAGTTAAGTGACAAATGTTGTATGAGTCTTGTTTTAAATTGACCTAAGGTGGAAAGTAAGGTAATATCAGCTGGAAGAGAGTTCCAGGTTCTACTTACAGAGTTTGCAAAAAGAGAATCACCGGCTGTATTATTAATTTTGCTAGTCTGAATTAGTAGTTTGTTAGAAGATCGAAGCGGTCTAGGATTGTTATAGGGGGTGATAATATTTTTAAGTGCAGGAGTATTGTCCGAATTATAGAGGATTTTATAGGCCATAATCAGTTGGTTATACTGGATTAGGCTGGGTAGTTCAAGCCACCCAAGCTGATTTAGATTGATGCAATGATGTGTCCTAAAAGGCAGCCCAGTGGCAAACCTGGCAATGTGGTTGTAGCAAATTGAGAGTTTGTTAAGGACAGTCTTGTTTAAATTAGAGAGTAGAGGGGATGCATACAGAAGGGTTGAAAGAAGGTGAGAGCGAGCTATGGCAATTTTAGCTGGAGAGGTTAGGAAGGCTTTTATTCTGTAAAGTGACCCTAGTTTTTTATTGATGGTTTTGATAGTTTGGTTAACATGTAGGTCAAATTTTAGATTATTGTCTATGATGACACCTAATAGTTTTGTAGATGGGTCAGGGGAGATTATTGTGTCATCATTTGATTTTATGGTAAAGGTGAAAGCGGTAGACCTACGTGTTGGTGAAAATAACAGCATTTTATTTTTTTTGGGATTTAGGATTACATGATGTTCAGAAAGCCAGTTTTCTACTGTATTAAAGGTGGTCTGGGTAGCTGACCATAACTCTACTGGAGATGTGGCTGAGCAAATCAGAGTAGAGTCATCAGCATATTGGATACAGCTGACTTTTGGGATGACAGTATAAAGGTCGTTAATGAAGATGGAGAACAGCAAGAGCCCTAGTATAGAGCCTTGTGGTACTCCAAGTGTGTTAGGTAGAAGGTTAGAGAGTTTGTTCTGCCAGAGGACAGCCTGCTGTCGACCATTCAGGTAGGACTGAAACCATTGGAGGGCTCCAGTATCTAGACAGAATGTTTGCAGGGTGTGGATTAAACGTTGGTGATCAAACATATCGAATGCCTTGGAAAGATCCAAAAAAGATGTCACAGTCATGCTGGGATTTCTAGGACTAGGAAAAGTAGAAAATCCCAGTCTCCCATATGAATAATGGCTTTCTGATTCTCACCCTGAAAAAAATGGATTGTAGAGCTCTTACCTCTTTGGGAACACACACTGGACAATAAGGAGCTGGGGGGATGTTGAATGGCCTGAATGGAAGATAATTGTGAAACAAACAGTTTACAGAAAGACCATCCATGAGTAGCTAGAGATTTTAAATAACCTATCATACTATTTGAATTAGGTGCCCATTCTTTAAACTATGACACAGTCACACTGTGCTAGAGTGAAAACAGAAACCATTGTGTTAGCGTAATCAATGTGGCATTATCTGCTGGTCATTTTCTTTTATCATTACCTTTTTTTCTAATGCAAGAAAATTTGATGTAACTTACAAACAACTGAAAATGATGCTTTGCAGAATCTATGCCAACCAAGAGAGAATTTTGTATTCTTGCTCTGTGTTGATTCTGCCCATTTTAAATTTGTGGCCTCAGTACTCAGCAAAATGTAAGTTATAAGCTTACAATAGTCAGATAATTATGTGTGTGTGTGTGTGTGTATGTGTGTGTGTTTTTGATATATATATATATATATATATATATATATATATATATATATATATCAATATATATATATATATATATATATATATATATATATATATATATATATGTGTGTGTGTGTGTGTGTGTGTGTGTGTGTGTGTGTGTGTGTGTAAAAGCTATATATACAGATAGATATACATAACTATAGGTGCACACAGATATGCTGATAGGATTCATAATTATCTTTTGAAAGAATATTCTTTAATGGACACATGCACAAATGTGATTCTCTGAAGACCACTTTCAGGGGACATGATTTCCAACTTTTTTACAGGGGGGCAAGTCACTTTGTCCCTTCCATGTGGGCAAAAATCCTCCACCCCTATAACTTATATATACCAATTCCATGGTCAAACAACAGTGGAGCAAGTGTAGCACCTCCCTTTTGTTAAAAATAGCTTTCAGTGATTATGTCATCATGCTGTCTTCCACTGAAGAGTAATCCGACTAATATTCATGTTCCCTGCAGATATAGGTTATAGACAGACATAGCAATGCTATTATTATTATTATTATTAGATAGAGATACAAAATTAATTTTTCAGTATAAAGATAATACAGTGGACCTCTGCTCTTGTGACCCATTTTTAAGACAGTGTTTCTCAAAGCAAATTCAGAGAACTGCGGTTATATCTCTTTAATCATGTTCATCGGTAAATACTAGGCTAGCTGCCCTTGCGGGCCATTTTAAACTGATTTCCCTTTTTGTGCTCAAAATAACCTATCCCATTTGTATATTATAGACTGGCCTTACTCATCTCATGATCAATAATTATATATTACCCTTAATGAGAATAACTGGGATCATGCCATAAATGATTTGAGGGGACCCATGCATAGGATAAAGCATTTAGGAGCTGCATCTGTCCAGTAGTACTACAGGGGCAGTATTGGTGTAAATGTTCTGTTTCAGACTTCTATCCATACATCAACGTTGTTCTTGAATATGGACAGGGATGAACTTTGTTTTATGTGGATGGGGCGTCTGTTCCATAGCAGCAGTATCCTCTGTGAGATATACATGTCCCTCCAAATCATTCAGTTGATGTTGCAGAAGAGGTTTAGATCCCTAAGTTGAGTATTTCTGATGCCATTTGACTTGCTGATGTGCAGTAAATTCACCTGTTTGTCTCCTTTCTTTACAGCTACCCTTTTCTCTCCCTTTCTCTGCATAACCCACCCTTCCTCTTCTCATCAGTTTTCCCCACCTTTTCTTTTCATTTCCATTCACTCTGATCTTAATAGCTTTCAATAATCATACTGATTTTCCATTTCAGAAAGATAAATGCATATACATTTGAAAACAATTCTCCAGAGGTTTTACATAAACAATGCTCAATATCCTTAAAGCTATTGTGCATTACCTGATACTTTAATTTCATTACCATATTTTTGTGTTCATTTTTTGATATATACTGTGTATGCATTTCTTTAATATCTTTCCCAGGGATTCAGCAAACTTCTGTGCAAGAATAGCTTATTCTTGCATGGAAGGGATCATTCCTATGCAGCATGGCAGCGTGCCATGCATATTCATGAAGGCGAGCTGCCATTATCTAAAACAGACACCGTTCTGTGCATGAGCAGAGAGTGTGTGTCTGAGAGCAGTGCTCTCACTATACACATGCCCCCTGCACTCCATAATTGCTGTACGGCAATCTAAAGATACTGAGAGTGTCCCTGGATGTCATTACTTCTCAACCGGACAAGAAATCTGGACAAAGCCATAGTAAACAAGGGACAAATGTGAGATATTGCTCTCACAAATGTATAAAGTTAGATGAATGACAGGCTTCGCATTAACATGAAGTCCACAAAGAGTATGAAGTGTAAAACTCAAATGCCTGTCATTATTTCCTAATTGCAGTTTTTAATGATTTGTCACTAATCTGCAAGAAAGCCGCAATTGTATGAAAAATGGACCAAAAATATAAGGCAAAAATCTGGACATGCTGTGAAAATCTGTATAGTTGAGAGGTATGGTGGACACTGTTAGTGACCGTGGAGCATACCTCTCAAATGCAAAGGCTGTAATGTCATCACCATTTGAAAAGCACAGCCCCTCAAAGATAATATTGCAGAAAGCAATGTGCATACCCCTACATTACAAAAATAAAACACAACAGTTTAATTTTTTTCAGTCTGGAATAAAGTTTAAGCATAGCTGAGCAGGTGTGCACATTACGCAGCTCTGCTCAGCCTAGCTTACACATCATAAGGAGCTAATAGGAATATACTTCAAAGCATAGTTATGTGCAAATAGTGAAGTGGTTAGAGTGTTCACTTCGCAAGTAGTTGATCCTGGTTCGATCCCCAATAAAGTCAAGTATTATTTTACATGTGAAAGCAGTACATAATTAATTTTTTTTTAAATTAGGTAGTAAATAACATATATTTGTTAACCAGAGTAGTGTAGTAGGGCCAGATGTGAGGTGTCATTGTAATAAAGTTGTGAAACCCCCATATAAACACAAGTGCCCCATACAGTATAGTCACACAAGAATAAATATAATGAAAGCACATAGAGGGATGTCAGGGGAGGTAAACAAAATTATAATATGTCAGGAACAATGAATTAATCCCATACAGCTGATAGTCTATAAAATAAAACACAAGCAGTGCTAAGCATTGCACAGCTATGCTTACCAGGTGTAAGCATTGCTTAAATATGAATGCTAAGCCAGCTAAGTGGATTTGCCCATTGTAAGCAGTGCTGAACCCGCCCCTTTAAGCACTGCCAACCTTAGTTAAGCAGGTTTACCCATAACTTAGCTTAGCTCAGCATATTCAAAACCATCCAATCACAGCAAAGGGCAGGAAATAAACTGTATTTAAACCTGACAGGGGGGAATACTGTAGGCAGTATGGCAGGTGTTGGAGAGGGCGTGCACATTCAGGTGCTGAGCTGGAGCATACAGGAGTCCAAGGTCATGGTAGGAATCCTTGTTAAAAGCCATGACATGAGACTGCTGCAGAACCAGTACCAGGGCTCCCAATACAAAGCTGAGGCCTGGAAAAGTCTCTCCCATGATTTCACCAGTGCCACTGGCATCCCTCAGACTGGTGAGCAGGTCCAGCACCATTATGCCCACTTGAAGTGGAGGAAGAGGGAGCTATTGGCCCAATCATTCCAAGAAGCATGGCAGAGGGGTGATGTCCCTGGTATGTGCAAGTATTCATATCAATAACTGTTTACCAAAGTCCAACCTCTGTATGTGATGGATAGGTATGCATAAATGTTTCTCTACCTTCTTTACAGCTCCAGCTGCATGGGCTGTGAACCAGGAATCACATGCCAGTAGGTTGCAAAGGCTGCGTTGTAAGGCTGGTGAGTAACAATCTAGCTTGTAGTATTCATACCAAATAAATATAAAGGAGTAGAATGTCACCTGGCAGTATTAAAAATGGGTATGGTTTGTAGTGAATAAACCAGACAATATTATAGTAATATCACAACCAACAGCAGAACAGCAGAACCAGCAAAATATTCCAAAAACGACAATGGATTCAGTTCCACAATAAAATTTATTACTTGTCTTGTCTTAGCGCCTCGGCCATTACAGCCTTCAAAGAGTACAAATTTACCAAAGAACACATTCCCCTATTTATATATCACCAACAATCATTTAATTAAATAATCAATCAATTAAACATGTATTTTAAAATTTTAAAACAGACTTCTCCAATTAACTTCTCTGTTCAAGCCGCTTGTTGTCAGTGTATCAAATTTCAATATAAATACAGTTTCCTTATACATTAAAATATTTTTAATTAATCTTTCATCCCCTTTCCTAATAAACACTTCTTACAGAATAGTAGCTTGCAATAGGTTAGCATCTCTATTATGTTTTTCCCCAAAATGAGATGCTATATGACTTTCTAATCTCCCCTTCTTTATATCTCTAATATGTTCCTGCAACCTAATTCTAAATTTCCTTTTAGTTTCCCCAATGTAGAAAAGGTTGCAGGGACATGTCAGGCAATAAATTACACATACTGTATCACATGTGAAATAATTATGTGGTCTAAATGTTTTTCCATTCATCCTAGGAAAACTCAGTTTAATAAGGGAACATATATTGCAATTGTTACACGGTATAGTACCCAAAGATACTAATGAGGTGGAGGGACTAGCTACTGGTGCAATATAATAAGCTTTAACCAATTTGTCCCCCAAATTCTGTCCTCTCTTATAAGCCACATAGGGTAAATAAGAGACAATTCTATGTAGCAGCTCATCTCTATGTAAGAATTTCCAATAATGCTTTATTAGTTCCCAGATCCTAGTACTTAAAATGTTATGTGGACACAAAAAACATTTTATCTTCTTCAACCAAAGAATTAATATTACTAACACTAGTAAATCTTTTTCTCCTATTAGTATCATGTTTGTTCAAATTATACTGTATTAGTTTATCAATAGACCCATAAATTAAATTCTCACTATATCCTCTCTGTAAAAACATAGAGTTTGACTAATTTGTTTTTGTAAATCTAATTTATTATTACTGAGCCTAGACAATCTAATCATCTCTTCATAAGGTAAAGATTGTATAGTATGAGTCGGATGGCAACTAGTACCAAATAAGTACTGGTTGCCATTCTCAAATTTTTGATAGACTGTAGTTACAATATTACAGTAATAGTCTCATGTAGGTTAATATAAATAAAACTGTAACCACCTGTCAATAAAATTCAAAACCCTGGACTGGTTGTGTTTACTCTGGTATGGTATGAATTTAAATGTGTACAGGTTATGCATAGCAACCCTAGCTCTGAAAGCATTGTATAGGAATGTATATATAAGAATGTTGTAATTACAAGGTCAGATTGTACAACAAAGAGAGAATGAGACAAAAATCACTCAAAGGAAAAACATCAGTTTCTCAATAGCTCCTTTGGATGAAACACAAACTTGTATTTTTAGCCGAAACAGCCACAGTTTAAATCCTGGGAGTGGTAGTAAGCTGTATACATAATTTCAACTAGGATTTTGTGAATATGTGTAGAAACAGTCAGGTAGTGTCTACATAAATTCCCTCCACAGGTCTTCCAGGTAAGAGAAGGTATAAAGTAGCTATAAAAAGGCTGTAGTTATACTGTGTCCAACACCCACAGTCCAACCTCAAGGCTGCAAATGACAGCAAGATAAGTACATACTCCAAGTGGTCTCCCCCAAGAAGTGTTCAAAAGTGTCATGCTGTCACTGCTACTGGTCCCTGCTACCAACAACCAGGGTGACTGATAGAAATTAAGGCAGAGTATGTCAGTAGCACACACACACACACACACACACACACACACACACACACACACACACACACACACACACACACACACACACACACAGAGTATGAGTGCACATATGTAACCCTGACTATGTGATTATGGGTAGAAACAGTCAGGTAGTATTAACAAACATTTCCACCACAGGTCTTCCAGGTAAGAGAAGGTATAAAGTAGCTATAAGAAGGTTGTAATTATACACTGTGTACAAACATACCACTGCCCAACCCAAGGCCATAAGCTGTTGTAATAATACCTGTAGAGTAATGATTAGAGCAATGATCATTAAAGCTGTGACCACTGCAAGAATTGACATTTGTTAATTGACATCTCTCTCTCTCCCCACCTTATCTTCACTAATAATTTAAACACATAAATGAATGGATATGTTTTCCACCAAACCTGCTGATGGGACATGTGTCCTATTGTTCTACAAATGTTGAAATGTATTCCCATTAATGTTCCCTGTTCAAATACTATCATTGGTGGCCTGTTGCTATCAATGTAATCTGCATGCTGGTGTAATGCCCACTGTGGTTCCATATATGCATGTGTTCTGTTTGTTATGCAAATATTCCAAATCTGTTGTTTTGGGTTAATGGGAATACTCATGCATGCTGTTATAACTAATTCTGGAATGTGTTTACCATTACTAACCAACACATGTTCTAAAACTGCA